>NW_025920860.1:300000-600000 GCF_905475465.1 Pieris napi | reverse complement strand
TTTCTTCTACACCATCATTACATACCATCAGCTATCTTTGCATAAAGTCCGCTGCCACTGTGTGGCTCAAAACTTGTGCAGCTAGTTTGACGCACATTTTTTGTTTTGCATTTCTTTGTGAAAGCAGGAGCGAACACAAAATTTGGGGTTTGTTGTCGATTTCAAAGAAATCTTTTATGTGTGACCATTTGGCCACACCTGTAAATAAACCAAAAGTAATTTTTAATTGAGGCAAGTACTTGGATGATAAGCGTAAATAAAATATTGTAAAACTAAAAGCTTACCAGCTAAAGAGCCTTTTCATTTTTAATAGGAAAATTTGAATTATCTTAAAATTAAATGGCTTTTAGCAGCTCGTGCAAGTAAGTGCCCTAAGTGTTACAAAATTTATGATATTTTAGTTTAAACAGTCACATGAACATACCTTTTCCTTTCTTGTCTTCAGATGAAATGTTAGTAGTGCACTCAATGTCATCTCTTTGTTATGCACTGTTATGTATGGGCGCTCCACAGTTGCACCCAAGATTTACAGTGCTCGTCTATTTACACCATCCATGTCACAGACAGTGGCAGATAATTATATTAATGCCTGATGCAAAACATTGCTGTAAGATCTGAAAGAAAAGCACTGCAAGCCTGTCCGCTGTTGAAAAGCCAATTGAGAAGAAATGTGCGATCGGTTGTTTTACTGTTTTCCTTATGCCAGCAACCATAAAACTAGGGCATAGGATGCCACATTGGGGGAAATTCCTTGTGCCCCATGATCTTGGTATCCATCAATGACATCTTCCTTTGGGTTATGATCGAAGTGTTTCTTTAATGATATTTCATCTTACATTAGAATATAATTATTGTCCGATGGCTGCTGTGTTTATAAAAATTGTTGGAGTACTTCCAGTACTGGCTGGGTAATACCTACAGCAAAAGGCACTCTGTTCAGTTGTAGGGTGCCTGGAGATGGTAAATAAAATAATCTCCTCAACAAGCGGTAACAAGTTGGTGACCTTTTAAATAGCCTCAAGGCTACAATTTTTTCCTCCTTTGTCCATCTCCTTCCAGTGGTTTTTTAATTATAATTTCTTAATTGCCCTTGGAGCAAAAGATCGAATCTCGGTGAGATTTTCTCTGAAAGTTTTCGTAAGCAGTTGCTTTCTGTGAAAGCATTTAATTGCAGTTTGAGTTTCATGTCCTTTTTCCCACTCCGCAGTTGGCAAACACTGTGTATATATTTCAAGCATTTTTTATAAGTGTTGTTTTCTTTGTCAGTTTTCTCAGATTCAAGAACATCCGTTGTTGATTGGAAATTTCCAATCTCCCTCAAAGGAACGGAACTGTATTCACATACTGTGAATACGGAATGGAATACACCTCATCATAAGGACGCAGTGTGCCAAGACGTACAGCAAAAGGATTTTGTTCTACTGGTTGTAAATACAAGTGCTCTTCAAAACTAACATTGGATAATCAAGATTCGGAGGAGTTTGTGAAATACTATTCATATGAAACGAGCATTGAACAAGATGTTCATTTGATGGGATTAATCACGAAAGCTGAAATCATGAGACACCAACCGCGTGACAACTCACAGAAACCGAAACCTCGGTCTGCCTCATTTGTGTATCATTTACCTGCTGCTAATGGAGTGAAGCATAAGGTTTGCAAGGCTACATTTTTGAATACCTATGACATAAAGGTGACAAAAGATAAAAGAACACATAAAATGTTACCCTACTCATGAAAGCCACTACTCAAACGAGACATATACTTATTTGGATCCTAGGCTGACAATAAAATAGATGCATACTGCTTTCAAGACTAACTATCCTGGAATGAATGTTACGTACAACCTGTACTACTCTATTTTCAAACAGCATTTTGATCTTCAATTTGGTCGACCACAGGTAGATACCTGTATAACATGTGAACAGCTGAATGTCACTATATCAAACTCTCATGTGAGTGAGAGTGTGAAAAAGCAAGCCGAAATAGACTTGAAAGTGCATAAAGCACGAGCAAACAAATTTTATACTACTATAAAGAACACTAAAGATTTGTGTCAACAAAGAGATGACATGGTTGGTTGTATGTTTGCTTTGATTGTATGCAGAATTTGCCCCTCCCCCACATACCGGTACAAGATGTATTTTACCTGCGACAGCTATGGGTCAATGAATTTATTAACAACCCTGTGAGAAGTACATTCAAACTACTTATTGCCTATAGATTTTTTTTTTAAATAATTTATTTCATAACCATGGATACAGAGTCTTTCAGTCGGAATCATAGAATTACATAAGGTCCTTAAAAGTATGTAATGGTAACGTGCCATACCATAAATAATAAATATAATATTAGCATAAACATTCTTAAGTAATTACGTTAATACAAATTGTAATTATATCCAAATTCCAAATTAAGTATAATATATTAAAACTAAATAACTTAACACAAAACTATTCTATACAATTGGAAATATTTCAACTAACTCTATGTAATTAAATTTGTTCAACTGTGTTTGAAATAAATTTAAACACAGGTAAGAAAAAAGCACGATAAGATAGTAAATCTTGAGGGCGGCGGGGAACACTTAATGAATTTTCTTCTGCGACATCACTAATGACACTTGCAAGTAATAAACGTTGGATGTTAAACGTTTCGCATTCAAACAAGACATGCTTTATATCGGCATTTTCCTTTGAACAATATGTACAATTATCATCAAGAATGATTTTCTTCCTCTTGAGATGTGCTGGAACACAGCAGTGTCCTACACGTAAGCGATTAATGCACGTTATGAACATCCTATTAATGTATTTGAAGCTGTTATACCACGGGATCATTGGTAAATCTCTCTGTATTTCTGAGTACCATTGTCCTTTATTTAATACCTCTGTATTGTAGTTCCAATATTCTTTCCATCTTCTCTTGAGATGAATCTTTATCTGCGTATAATAGTCTGTGAAAGGCACTTTGAAAGAGTCTGTTAAATCATCGTCATGGTCCCGACGAGTCGCCTCGTCCACAACCTCATTGCCAGTTATACCACTGTGGGAGGGTACCCATACAAATTCTACATGCTTTTCTAAATTGTACAGTAAATCCTTAATTTTATATACAATATAATTCTGTTTATATCCTACAATTACCCAATGCTGTTAAAACACTCTTAGAATCACTTACAACCAAAATATTTACATTACTATTTACATATGTTAAAGCAGCTAATATTGCCCAAGCCTCAGCAGTGAATATACTACAAGTTATAGGTAATCTCAAGCATTTAGTTAATTTCATTTGTGGGTCATAGAATGCTGCCTTAACAGTCTCACATTTGGAACCATCAGTATATATAATATAAAACTCTGATTTATCACTTAGAAATAGTAAAAACTCAAACTTATTTTTAACAGAGTCTAAATTACATTGAATATTTAAGTAGTTCAGTAAAGAGTTATAAGGGCTATTGTAAATTGGCCACTTATTACTTGTGAGCATATTATTTAAAGAAAAACGCTTTTTACCGGATTAAAGTTATGTATTATTATAAATTTACAACTATTTGGCATAATTTTAAATTTATCCGACGTTTCGCGTGCTTTACAGCGTGCGTGGTCACGGTGACTGAAGACAAAAGATGTTGAATGTCAAAAAGTATCACAGCTGCAGAGAAAGTTGCATTATCTGTATTTATTTCCCCGGAGTTGGTATCGACTAAAAGATGGAGGGTTTTGGCAAAAATGGCTCACGGTGTCCTCTATTTTCGCGGATTGTTTTTCTTTTTGAGATTTTAATTTGGATATTATTGGATCCCAGGTGTTTGACAATTTTAGGCCGTCTTCTCTATTGAAATTGGGGTGTTTTTTGATTTCAATGGCTTCGCGTACCAATCTTGGGAAGAATCTTTTCTCTTTCGCAAGTACTTTCGGTTGGTCAAAGCGTATGTATTTTTACAACTATTTGGCATAATTTTAAATTTATCCGACGTTTCGCGTGCTTTACAGCGTGCGTGGTCACGGTGACTGAAGACAAAGGATGTTGAATGTCAAAAAGTATCACAGCTGCAGGAAAGTTGCATTATCTGTATTTATTTCCCCGGAGTTGGTATCGACTAAAAGATGGAGGGTTTTGGCAAAAATGGCTCACGGTGTCCTCTATTTTCGCGGATTGTTTTTCTTTTTGAGATTTTAATTTGGATATTATTGGATCCCAGGTGTTTGACAATTTTAGGCCGTCTTCTCTATTGAAATTGGGGTGTTTTTTGATTTCAATGGCTTCGCGTACCAATCTTGGGAAGAATCTTTTCTCTTTCGCAAGTACTTTCGGTTGGTCAAAGCGTATGTATTTTTACAACTATTTGGCATAATTTTAAATTTATCCGACGTTTCGCGTGCTTTACAGCGTGCGTGGTCACGGTGACTGAAGACAAAGGATGTTGAATGTCAAAAAGTATCACAGCTGCAGGAAAGTTGCATTATCTGTATTTATTTCCCCGGAGTTGGTATCGACTAAAAGATGGAGGGTTTTGGCAAAAATGGCTCACGGTGTCCTCTATTTTCGCGGATTGTTTTTCTTTTTGAGATTTTAATTTGGATATTATTGGATCCCAGGTGTTTGACAATTTTAGGCCGTCTTCTCTATTGAAATTGGGGTGTTTTTTGATTTCAATGGCTTCGCGTACCAATCTTGGGAAGAATCTTTTCTCTTTCGTTGTAAATTTATAATAATACATAACTTTAATCCGGTAAAAAGCGTTTTTCTTTAAATGTTATGAGTTATTTTAATCAAAGACAATACTAAGCATATTATTTGTCAAGTTTTTAATATATGACATTGTGGTTGGAATTTCAGGTAACAAGCCTGAAATCAGTGTATTTATTGAGATGCTGCTTGCTTCAATTGCCTGAGTTATTTCTACAGGATAAGAGACTCTACCAAGGATAACACTGTTCTCATTTGCCAGCTCCTTCAAACAAAATCGCTCAGCCAACTGTAAGCGTCGCAAGCACAGTGGAGGTATACAGTTTTCTACTTCCATACTGTTTATAGGAGTGGTGCGCATAGCTCCACTTATTACTCTCAGTCCAATATTTTGTATTACATCCAGTTTTCTTAGTAATGTACTATTTGCATTCATATAAGCTAAGGAACTGTAGTCAAAATGACTTCTGACTATGCTTTTGTACAGCATGTTCAAAGTTTTTGGATCTGAACCCCAAAAAGTACCTGCCAAACTTCTCATTACATTAATGCTTTTCATGGCATTTTGGCATATGTACTGAATGTGTTTATCAAATTTTAATTTGTCATCCACTACTACACCAAGAAATTTATGGTGATTAACTATAGGGATTTTATCATTGTTATAGGAAATATTTACAGTTGTGCAAATGGATCTTTACTGAATACTAAAACTGAGCTTTTCTCTGAACTTATTTCTAATTTCAAAAAAATTCTGTAATAAGTCTGAAGTTTATTTAATGCAGTGTTTATGCTATTAACCGCTATGTTTAAACTTTGATTTTCACTATACAAAAGTATGTCATCTGCAAATTGCAATATTTTAACCTGGGGTATATTTACATAATCCAGTATTTGTGATGTATACAAGTTATACAACAATGGTGACAAAGTTGCACCTTGCATTGTTCCTTTATTGGCCTGTTTAGGTCCATGTAACTTATTATTAAATTTAACATATATAGTCCTGTTGTGCAGGAAATTGAAAATCCAATTTAGAGTTTTTCCTGGTATACTCAATTTATGTAAAATTTTGATTAGGCTCTCAATATCAACATTATCAAATGCACCCTTAACATCTAAGAAGACACAAACAACATTAAAGTGACTAATCTTAGCTTTTTTGAGATCAGCAATGAAAGATACAAAGCTTTCAGAGCAACTTCTACCTTTCCTGAATCCAAACTGAATATCTGGTAACTTTCCTTCCGATTCGGCAAAATAATCTAATCTTATCTTTAGCATGTTCTCAAAGAGTTTACCTAAACACGATGATAATGAAATGGGTCTGTATGATGATGGATTATTTGCAGTTTTATTTGGCTTTAAGATGGGAATGATGCACTGAGTTTTCCATGAATCTGGTATTAACAGGTTTTCCCATAGTATATTATAAATATTTAATAAGATTTCTATAGCATTAGGATGTAGTTTTTTTATTAAAATATATGGTATATTATCCAACCCTGGTGTTGTATCTTTTCTGCTTTTGAGGGATATGTACAATTCATTTAATGTAAATGGTTTATTCAGAAAGGAATTACTGTTATTTTCAGATGAATCATTTAAAATACCACTTACATTGTTTAAATTTATTTGATTTGAATCAGAGATGTTATCTAGGAATGAAGGCACCCATTCATCATTGAAAAATCTATCATGACATGAACCTATTCTCTTGAACCTTTTCATGTAACCCCATATTCTAGAAACAGGTGTCATTCTATCGAAACTACTACATAAGTTGTGCCACGAATGAATACTTTCTTCTTTAAGTATTCTTTTCTTTTGAGCATCTGCTTTTTTGTACTCTATAAAATTAGAAATGCTAGGTGAAGCTCTATACTGTATCAGGGCTTTTTTGGACTTTCGAACTGCATCATCACATGTTTGGTTCCACCAGGGAACAGGTTTCCTCATGACTTTCACAGTTTGTCTAGACTTTTGTTTAGGTATAGTAATTGATCTGATGTCACACAAAATATTTATAAAATTATTGTATAAAGCAATTGGTTCTGTATTTTCAGTGTCTAACTGACAAAAAGATGTTTCAGATAAATTATAATATTCAGTCCAATCAGCCTTAAAATATATGTATTTTTCTTCCACAGGCCGGACTTCATATGTGGATGGTTTTACATTGACAACAACCTGAGTTGGATAGTGGTAGCTGCCCATTGAATCATCATGAATTCGCCATTCACAAAGAGGAGCTATTGCTGGGTTAACCAAAGTAACATCAATAGCAGATGCATTTCTGTTTGGAATTTGAACAGTTGTAGCACTCCCATCATTCAAAATACACAAGTCTAGTTCATCAATGAGATTGTATAAACTATTGCCTCTACTATTATTTGATTGACATCCAAAAACTATATGGTGTGCATTTAGATCTCCCATTATTATACATGGCTTAGGTACTTCAAGTAAAACCTTTTTCATTGTGCGAATATTAAACCTTTTAACATCACTATTGTGAGGGCAATATACACAAAGAATGTGCAATTTGCCCATAGATGTTTCTACGGCTACACATATTTTGAACGGATTCATGAAAAGTAGTGTTAACTATATCATACTGTAAATTTTGTTTGATTAGTATACCCACACCATTATGGGTATTAACTGAATTTTTATGTATAAAATTATATGGTGCAAAGTTTGGAATTATACTAGTGCTTTTAAGCCAAGTTTCATTTAATAAACAGATATCAATATTATGTTTCGATAAAAATTATTCAATAAGGCTTTCTTACTCTGTAAGTTTTGTATATTAAACTGTGCTATGTTTAAAAATGTATCCATTATTTAGTTTAATAAATTAGCTAAAAGTATTTCTTTGATTTTTTTATTTGTAATGGGTGTGTCGATTTTATCATTACCCAGAGTAATAAGAGATTTTACTATGGCGTTAATGATAATGTCGTTATTGAGAATTTGCTGTGCATTGAACGGGCCTGTAGTCACATTTTTATTGTTTGGCTTAGTAATAGCCGGAAACTCTTTAGGGTCTAACATCTGAGGGGCTATGGGAGCTGTACTCACCACAGTGGCATAACTTCTGTTGAGAATAAGATATTTACTCTTTTTTTCCTCCATGTTCTTCTTTTTAATGGGGCAATCCCTGGAGATTGCCAAATGATTGCCATTACAGTTAATACAAATAATTTCATCTACTTCACACTCCTTGTAGGAGTGCCGGCCGGAACATGACGAGCACATTTGCTCTCCGCGACAAACTCGAGCTGAGTGATTGAATTTGAAACATCTGAAGCATTGCAGCAGTGGTGGAATGTATATGTGGATCGGGTATCTGAACATCTGTATATATGCATATTGGGGCAGCATTGTGGCAGCAAAAGTCACTGAAATCGTGCCGAGCGGGACCAGTTTTCCTAAAAAACTGTCCAGTTTTAGGAAATTATTGGCCGGAGCTGGTTTTTTAAAGTGATGCCTATTTTGTGAGCATTCACTCGGTGTACGCCCACTATTCCTTTAACATTGTCCGTGAATAATTTAGTTAACGTGATGGGATTTTTGTTCCCTAACTTTTCATTTTCGTGTGATTCTACATAAACCACACAATCTGTGCTATGGTTTTCTGGGAATTGTCTTTTATAGTTTGGTTTGGTAAACACTTTATAGTTTTCATTAGTCACCTCTAATTTTCTTTTCTTGGCGTCTTTGTCACCGGGGACCCGCCCCCCGGCGCTGTTTTCACTCATTATTATCTACTATTTACAAAATGTTACAAATTTTCTATTATCAGAAAAAAAAGAACAATTATATATAAAAAAAATAATTATTGAAAAAACGCAAAATTTAAAACACCCGCTTTGTTTGACTTCCCGCCAAAAAGTCTTGCCTATAGAGTGTTGCTACGGTTGCCATGTGAAAAAGCATATGAAACTCTGAACCCCATAAATGCAAAGAAAATTCAAGATATTAAAAAGCTTATTAGCTACATTCCTGACACTCATCAAGATTTTTATAATAAAATATTGACATGGCCCACAACACAAGCCGAAGGTGAAATAGATGATTAAACTTGTATGATTTGTTTCTAAATAAAGACTAAAAACATACTTACTTAATGGTTTTATTTTAATATGATCATCCTTAACATTAGTATGAGTACTATTGTAATTTACTGAATAAATGGCACATGTAAAAAACCAGTTTAGGACAAGAGTGTTGTTTTGGAAACAAGCGATTCAAATATTGTCAATTGATTTAATGTGATGTTAACAGCTAAGAAGTTAATTAGTTTAGTACCGTACCGCAAAAGATTCCAAACGCATTTACTTCAATAACGTCCATCTTGTTGATGTAGCGAGCAACTAAATAAATCGGGAGTGTGGATGGCTACACTCGTGTAGTCTCCGCTCACCAAGAGGCGCCTTGCGAGAGTCTGAAGCCGTCTTTATAATGGATATATTCATAAACAGTTTTTGCTTAGAGTAAAAATAATCATACTATATAAAAATCTGATACATAGTTATATTAAAATTAGGACAAGTAAAAAAACTAATTTACTTTAAGAATTATTAAAATAAAAAAATTAACTGGTTGCTAATTAATCACAAAATTTAGTCGCTTTTTAAGTAGCATTATTTAAATTCAATGCCATCTTTGAAAGCATGATGAAACTACAAGGAGCCATCTATCGCAAATACAAATCTAAAACCTTATTAATATTGTAAGAACATGCTAGATGTCGCTTTTTACAACTTAGGTACCGTATTTGTTGGTATTGAATAAAATGTTCAGTGATTTTGTTTTTTGTGGTGATTACCATGCGCTATTAAATTAATTAATATTTTTTTTAAGTTTGTTATTATTTTGCGGGCTGTAAAGTAAGAAGTATTAGTAATTGCAATTGCAATTTATGCTAGAGGTTTTAAGAAATTCCGAAAGATGGCGTTAGTATTAGGAATAAAAAAAATTAGAGAGCTATTATTGAACACTATCTTTTAATGTTTATTATGTATTATTATGAATGCATTGAGATATTATGTTCTATGGATGAATTTGAAGTCTCCAATACGCGTTGGGCTACCGTGGGGACTTCAGATTCCCTCTCGCCTAAGATAGGAGGCCTATGGCACTTAGTGGGACATATACAACGTGTAATTGAGTACGCTGAAAATCTCAAAGTTTATTAAAATTGAACTGAGTACAACGTGACGATTTTTACTGATTTTTCCACGGGCCCCAGATTTTATAGTTACGCCACTGGTATTATAATATAAATAATTAATGTAAGTAATAAAACGTGTTATTATTACTTAGGTACGCTTAAAGGAAAGTAATGCCGTAAACTTTGCCAGGCTAAACGTTGACTTAAGATGAAATCATAAGATAAAGATTTATAACGAAATGCGCCCCATCAAGTATTCTTGTGGTATCGCATAAAATGTTTATCGTAAAAGACGGCGTAGGTACGGGACGTCGCGTCGTGGCCGTCAGAAATAAATAAAATGCTAATCCGCCTTTACTAGATATACTTAATTCATTAATTATACGTAATTCTAAATCCAATTCTGAATTTTACTAAAGCAATTTAATTTTAAAAGAAATATTTTTTATGTCATATGTTTATTTTTTTTATTTCTGCCAAGTAATCGTACGAATAGCCTAAGAATTAGCCAGCCAGTTTATTAAATGTTGTAACAAACGCTACGGCTTACGGTGGTAGACGCCGTTTAGTTAAACGGCTAGGCTGTTAATTTAACAGCTAATTAAGCTAAAGTTGGCTGCGACATATATATTATATAGCATGATTTTGAAATTTACACGATATATTTTATCGCATGCCAAGTAATCCATTTCAGAAAAAAAAATTGATAAAATTACATTAATTTAATGTTTTACATAACTAATTGTTATTACGGGCCGGCGCGCCTCAGTGCTCCAGCTTTCCACTGCGCCCCGCAGTCCACCCCAAAACACTGACACAGCAATTCGTGCAGGTATAGGGCTTTAAGTCAAAAAATTGCCAAAATGAGTTACTTATGCCACTAAAATAATTTTCTTTCTTGATTTAACTGTCTAACCGTAAATTTTGTAGGTATCCAAGTTTCCGATTTACGAACAGTGAAAAGTAAATACATCTATTCTTAGGTAACTAAATCATGTTAACTATTTTTTATTTATCAAAAAAATACATAGCTTGAAAATAAATAGATTTAATTACTGTTATAATAAAGTTTTAATTCATAGTTAGGAATTCAGGTAAAATAAAATCACTAAAGCTTTCAAATTCAGCAGTTAGCCAAAACACCATAAAGCGAAAATTCATAAAATCCAAATATCGTTTGTTCAATTATTAATGTTTTTTAACTTGAAAATTTTTTTCAAAGTGAGAAATAATCATATCCGTACTCCTTTTATACTAAAAATGAATTAAAATATTCATGGTGATATACTTAATATCTCGTTATGATAGTTCTACACACTGGACATCCAGAACATTTAAAGGAAGATTATAAAATATCATATATTTTTGAAGTTATACTTCTTTAGGCGCGTTATGAAAAATTGATGAGAGTGAAATTTTACGATGCGCACCTGAGACACAACATTAGCAGTGTGATTATAGCCGGCGCGAGCGAGATGGGAATAAGACAATCTACAAGTAAAAAGAAATAGAATATGCGTGAAGTTAGCAGCTATGCCAAGAATTTTGAATGACCATAATGACATTTAACTTTTAAACAAATAAAGGAGTTTTAATTATTTAGGTTTAAAATAACTAAGTAGGTTAAGTTAAAAGGTTAACCTACTTAGTTATTTTCATTATACAAGTGCGAATTTTATATGTGCGTCTGAATTATAATCAGAAGTGATTTAAATTGAATATTTAAATCAATATTAGAAAATATTTGTGAAAAAACTGTGCTCATCAACCTTCCTAAGTGCTACAATACCATTGAGGTTAACTATCCGTATGTATTATTATCATCGAGTAGGTAATGTTTTGATTAAAAAATTAACCACATTGTTTAATCAAAACATGTAATTTTTCAGATTTAATCTAGCAAATATAAGGACAAGAGACAAAAAACAATTGATGAATCAGTGGAAGTGCACTAAATTGAATACAAAAAAAGAGTTGTCATCTTATCGCTGTGAAACATCAAAAACTGGAAGTGGAACAAAGCCACCATCACCTTCTCCAGACACAATGGACGTGGCAGAGATGATAACGCAACAGTTTGAAGTCGATTTCAATGAATTTGATTGTGATGGTGTCGAGGTAGGAATGCTAATTATAAATATGATGTATGGTGATGTTCAAGGTTCAACCTCTCAAGCATAAGTATATGCTCACAACAGTACTTTATTCCCCTACAGGGTAGTCAGAGATATTCTAATACCTCAGGACATCCATGTTGCACTTGTAGTACCGAAACTCTGTCCAGCCAGAAGTGAGCCCATTCCCACTTATAATGGACAGTGGGTATAATACACCTTAACACCTGAATGCGAACCACTCAACATGATACTTAAATTAATAGATGTTATTTATATATTTTAGGATATTACAAATAAAATCATTTTGGAAACAATTGATATCCCAAAAGTAAATAAAGCGAACAATGTTAAGGTAATAAATCAGTTTTGACATAACTTGAATACTAGAAAAGCCAGACAAAGGTGTGCACAACAGTGACAACATAACTTAACAATTTCATTATTTTGTAGGATTATAATCCAAAGGTTAAAGAAAATCATGTCGAACTGAACAACAAGAATCCCCAAACAACTCCAAAGAAACCTACAAGGAAGACACCGGTATTATATTTAAATTATCTCTATCTCTAAATAGAATAAAAGAAAGTTACTATTCAGGTCTGTAGCATGTGCAATTAGTTTTTTAAACTACACAACGGATTTTGATCTGACTAATATATAGACTGTTCTTACACTGTTTTGCATGGACAGAGCTTATACATATTAATATTCTTTTATTTGTTGCAGAAAGCAAGTAGTAGTTTTAGTTTTGGAGAAGCCTCGTATCAAGAAATGCAAAGCTTTCGGGCTCTGGAAAATGAGCGGCTTCAAATAGAACACAAACATAGAGTTAAGAATATGGCAAATATGTACAATCAAGTAATGATTAATTTAAAATTACAGACCGAAATACATACAATAAAAATGTTTTAAAGATAAATAGTGATTTATTTGTTTAAATAATTTAATTGTTAAACAACCTAAATTAAGAACTATCAAACTTAAAAGTTTTCATCAATAAAAATGGCTCTCACTGCTGCTCCACGCAGTGTATTTTGAGATGAGGGCACTGTTGGTAGTGAGGGCAGGGTCTCTTCATCATCATCAGAGATAGGTTCCTCTTTTAAATCAATGGCTATATTGTGCAATACTGCCAAAGCTACAACATACATCTTAGTGTTTGGTAGAGATGTTCTAAATATATAATAATATATAATTTTAACCTTATAGAATTTATGTTACACTTAATGTAAGAGAATAATAATAAATATTTAATTTTTCAAATGTAAACTGAACTTTATTGACTATAATGACTCCTTTTCCAGTCTTTGATTATTTAGTTGTAATTAATTATTTGCATGCAATTAAAAACTATTTTTAATAACGCCAAAGAAGTATAACTTCTTACGCGCGTACATAAGTACACGCACCCTTTTTTTTTTTAAAACAATGAAGCACAACACGCTAAAGAATTGGGCAAAAAGCGGTCTATTATTGATGATACATAGGTGTTTACTTTTAACCTCTGACATGCAATCTTCGCAGCCATATACCAATCAGTGGTGTAGGTATTTTATATTATACTAGAAAGTTAAACGTTTTAACTTTTGACAACTTTTGAAAAGACAAAAATGCCAACATTATTAAATGGCTAAAGTGTCTCCGATTTGAGAGAAAATGTCCAGGTTCAGTTAAGTTTCGGTATGATCATAATGGTCCTTGAATTTAATATATTAGAAGTTCAGACCAACACCACACTTATAAAAAGAAGGCAATATAGCCAAAATTATAATTACGTACAAACTAAATAAATACAATAATAATAAAAATTAATTATTTGACGCAAAAATAATTACATTTTGTTCTTACATTTAAAAGAATGTAAACATACACTAGGCTACGAATCGTTGAGATACAATATTCATTGTGGTTAACACTTAACCTTATAGATAATATACTTCTACGAGCACTAGCGTTCAATCTAGGCCTAGCCTGTATCTTAAGCGCTAGTTCCTTCCAGTGTCATTAAGAAATTGGTTAAGTTGTTTGTCATTAGATGTTTATTCATTTTTATTTTTTTATTAAACTAAATGAAGGTAAAATCTATTTAAATTGTTGCATTTGGTTAGACCGACAGAAGAACTGTTAGAAGGGTTAAAAACTATAAGATACCTCAATCATACTCCGCGCCACTGCCTATTTCAAAAGATTTTGTGTTCCAATTTGTGTGCCAAAGGGATAAATATTATTCCTTACCGATGAGTAAAGATGTAATTGATCGACTTTTGGAGCCAGACGCTACAGAGTAAAGGGTAAAATTTTACGTCTAGTTTTCCAAAACGTTTTGTTTTTTTTTTAAAGTAATTTGATTTCATACTATTATAAAACAAAATGCCTTTTAAAGTGAAATATGAAAAAGTTATGTTAATTATTGTCAGGGACTCGTAGAATTGATATATGTATTTGCTTTATATACTCTATGTTGTTTGATTCTGTGAATATGTTTGATATTCTGCGATATCTATGTTTATACGAAGCAATCATTATGTTCCCATATACATATTATTACAGTACTAATATCGCTATTAAAAATAGTTACTATTAAGAAATTAGCTCTTTAAAATTTTTATAAAAATTAGTAAAAAATAATACCAAATGTTTATAGATCAGAAGAAAAAATACATTTAAATATACAAGGTGTTTCATAGGTAATCACATTAAAATGATAACGCAAAAAAGCCCAACGATATTTAACGATTTTCAAAATTTGAATTAAATTAGAAAAAAGAAAGTTGTGATTTGTAAAAACCCAATATGAATTAATAAGTGATTTGATAGTAGTGGTAGTAGCTTAAGAACCTAGGAATAGAAACACCAATTAACTATATCTACAAATAAATGTTAATTCATATTTGCTAACAACAAATTGAATTTTCTTAGACATAACTAAAAGTTAACCATTAAAAAGCCGCAAAAAAAAGAACCTTCTTGGAAACAGCAGTAGGTTTCTTACCTTAATATTGTATTTGATTTTATTCTTTAGACGATTACGTTTTATTTAACAAGTACGACATAAAATAATAATTTCCATACACAAAATAATCGTCGTACATGCAACATAACGTAGAACGACTCTTTTATTACGATAGGTTATATATGCTATGCTATTATAACAAGTTTGAACAATGCACAAAATCCTTTGATGTTGCCGACAGCTCTAGTTCATAGCTTGTCGCGCCGCTTTTTCACAAAGTCATAATACAGTGCAACCTCGATATAACAAATCGGAGGGGAACAAGAAAATATTAGTAATATCAAGTAATTCGTTGAACTGAGGTTTGTTATGTTGAGGTTAGATTGGTCTAAAATTCGTTATAAAGAGGTAAAAGAATAGTTTTATTCACCTCAATATAACTATTCTTTTACCTCTCTCGAGCAGAGACATACATTACTTTCCATCAAAACAACAATGATTACTTTACAAACAAAAGCGTGTCGAAACATGTCGAGACATGAATCACATTATAAGATTAAGAGTTATATTATTGGTGGAAACTTAATATAAAGGTTTTGGGTTGGCAAAATTCGTTAATTAGAGGTATGAATACTTTTTCTTGATAGTTGAAAATTCGTTATAAAGACTTTGTACGCAAAGAATGTTCGCATTGTAAAGGTATATTTTATATTGACTCTTATGGACAATTCAAGGGGATTACTAAGAATTTGTTAAATCGAGGAAGTCGTTATATTGAGGTACGTTCTATTAAGGTTGCACTGTATTATGATGCTACGTATGGTTTTTACGTTAAGTTTAATATCGTGAGTTTACCCAATTTAATCAAACGTAAACCTATTGAATGTATTACAAAGATACATTTATCATAATTCATAGGCTACAAGGCAGAATTTAGATATAGTTGAGATTTATTGAAATACTCATACGACACTTCTGAACATCTAAAAAGTAAACAATCGCATCCTATTAATCTTAATTGTTATGATTTCGACACAAGTGAACTTAGCGATAATATTTACGTCCCGGTTGTAGGTATTCTTTTAATCCTTCCGAACTAGCACGCCAATGTGCGGCGTTGCCGTTCTTCACCAATGTCTAGTATGAATGAATTTGCAAGGGTGTTAAATTGATTGACTCATTTTACATCAATTTGTTTGTATGGAAAAATGGGTTTCTTAATTATTAACGTTTTCCTAGTACTTTTAAGTTAATATGCATATTGACACTGATATCCTTTAAATAGAAAAATAAATGTGATTAGGTTTAAAACACGTTGTATACATTTTTTTTGAATTTTTGATGTTGCATTTTGTGAATATTTTTGAAAAAATCTATAAAAACATGATAACTCAAACTCAAATGGTTCATTATTACATAATAATATAAGGGAGCGCTCAAGTATTACGTGACGCAATTTTTGGAGATTATTGACCCCCCCCCCCATGTAACTCGCCGTAACGTTTTTGAGTAGGTACCCAAGTACAGTACTGTACTCGAGTATAGTAAAACGTTTCGTGACCACCTAGTGACTCTTTAGTTACTATTATGTGGTGTAAGTCGAAAATAATATTAACAATAACGCGTAATTCAATCCCCGCCCCGCATCGTAACGTAAAAAGGAAAAAACTCGTTACGTAATACTTGAACGCTCCCTAATGCATATAGGGTCACCCCTATCACTTCCTTACGGGACTTACCAATGACCCTATAGATTAATTAATAAAAGGGCCTGGGACTAGTGCTAGACAGGCTACTTCTAATTAATTTGCGATATTTGTTATAAAATAAGTGTTTTTGATTATTTGCTATTTTAAAAGAGTATCGAGAGTTTTTTACGCCGGCTTTTTCTCTCGGCCTACACCCTCTGTCTTCTTTGCCGATGAGTAGGGATGCCTACAAATTTAAATTTAATGACGTGGAATAAGTGATACCTGTATCTTATGTTCCATAATAAACATATTTTATTTTTATTATTATTTCATTGGTAGGTTTCAGACTAAATTCACTAAGCATATTCATTTTAACATCAAATATTACATCTGCTCTTTTTTGCTAGTAATAGGCTTCTTTCACAATCTAGTGAATGCAGTTCATTTGCAATGTGCAGCGGTAGGTATTACTTGTACCTAAACCACCTACTAAATAGCGGAGGCTATTTTTCACTAGCTATCGGAACTAATTAAAAGTCGGATCCAAAATAATAACTATTAATTTATTGGCGACGCTAGCCTAACATTACAATAATAATTGTGCACAGCGAACGATGTTATGCAAGAGAATGTTTTTCAAATCTGCTGTCTTTCGCGCAATCACCCCTAAGGTGGCGCTGGGAACCCCGTTGCGCCCATGGGCTTGCGGGGGGTTGCGTTGTTCGCGCCCCGCTCAACGGCGGGGTGGTCGTTGGGGCGGGCCTGGAGCAGCCCCAAGCCTCGGTTGCGCTGCGGAGCGTCTTCGCTCTCGCAGCGCCTCATTCGTCTCGTATCGGTGGGGATGGTGGCGCGCGCGGGCGCGGTCGTACCACACCGGGTGAGACCCTCGGTTACCCGAGGGAAGCCCAGCGAGGCAGACCTGCGGACGAATCCTCTGCGCGCTCCGAGACGCCGACGGGAGGGGTCCAGCCCTTTTGTCTTGGATGTTTTAGATGTTTTAGTGTTGGGACTCGTTTGGTTCCGCGCGAACTTGTTCGGAAGGCTCGCCTGTGGTCTGGCGGTCTTGTATGGTGCGGGGCGAGGCGCTGGAGGTGCTGGAAGCCAGAGGCGTCCGCACGCTCGAACATGCACCTCGCCAGCTGGCGCCTTTAATGTAATTAAAAAGACTGCCCAACTTATGAAAAGCTATTTGACGCTCATGCTACGACATATTTTGAAAAATTATAATATCTAATAATAACCTGCAACCCCATAGCATATTATAAGCCCATAGCATCAGAATTTAAAAAAGAACCTTAGTGTGTACCAAATTAAATATTGTCTCATAGAACAAATTTTCATTTTCTTTTGAATTTAATCTTTTAAAATATACATACCACAATAATATACTGTAAATATTTATGTGATTTCACAAAATATCCCAATAAAAAGTTTAATTGTGATTTTACAAAGTACGCCAAGAATCATTACAAAAGCTTGGAGGGACATTTTGCATCAGACGACGTTAATAACAAAAAGCGATACAAGAGATATTGCATTTAATTTTGTAGTAAGAAACTTAATCGCTTAATATTTTCTATGATTTATGCTTCACAGTTAATGCTTTAGCGATTATGTAAACTCATTATGTTTGGTATTCGTACACTTAAATCGACAGTATAAAGGCACTTTACACTTTAAACAAGGATCAAAAGAATCACGTATAATTGTAAATTGAACACATACTATACAATGGTATTGGGTTATATCGCCACAGGATTTAATATGAATTTTCAAATAATGCATGCTTTGGCGTCCGGATATTTAATGAGGGAGTCACCCCACTGGTTATTTGCTACAATGTAAATAGACATCGAAAATTCTAGGTCCACATTTAGGTTTAATTTCGAGAGCTCATTTGAACACATGAGAAATTTACGAATGAAGTTATTTAAATATCAAAAATTTCACATATTGGATATAGAGTTTACTTCATTCCTTTTTATTAAATATCCAATATGTGATATTTTATTAAATTCATTACTTTTAGATGCGTTTATATGGTGATACCATTACGTAATAATACTGAGAGCAACGCACGTCGCGACTTCACACCCATATTTAACAGTTCCTCATACTTGGCCATGGTTAAAGAATTTCAACAAAACAATTTAACAATATTTTCAAATTCAAAGGTTAAAGGCATGTTTTGATAATAACTGTTTGAAGTTTTTAATACTTCTCAACACTAAATGCTAAATTGTGGTCACATTTATGAATACATTTTTTTATTTACAACTTAATTTTAACATTATTATTCATGAGTTGTTAAATATTCGTTGTTATGTTCGATACCTTTTTAAAAGATCTTAACATGTGAGTCGGACTACAGAGACGTTAATTAAGAGCTAACGGTTACTTAGGCCAGGATTCAAATAAGTTTACGTGCAATCTATAATTTAATATGTAGGGAATCTCTGAGATATAAATTCAAGTAAATTAATATACTTACCTTTCCCCCGTAATATATTTATGAAAATATTATGTATTGTTAGCGGACTAACGCCATCTTGTAGCAGAAACCTATATAACGCGAAGCAATACCGGCGTTGACTCACTTTTACTTCGAGACTTTGTGCGGAACGGACGTGTTACTAACCTAACCTCAGTAGATTTTAAAAATCTAAAGTACCTACACGTTCTTATCTTTTGTGTTAACTAATAGTATGTTTACAAAAATAGTGATAAGTTTACTAGAATAGAACATACGCACAATGTTAATACTCGGAACAAACGCAGGCTGCAATTTCCCCGTACTAGACTATCTAAAGTTAGTACCTAATTCTTTTTTGGGAAAAGGGATACTCTTCTTTAATATAATCCCAGAGGCTCTTTTATCTCTGCGTTTTAATAAATTTAAGAAATGTATTTAAAAAAAGCTGTGAAAAAAGGCTTACTATATAGTTAACGATTATCTAGTTGATAAAAGGGCCTGGGACTAGTGCTAGACAGGCTACTTCTAATTAATTTGCGATATTTGTTTTATAACATTTTTCCATCTTTCAAATACGTGTAAGTGTTGTTTGATGATTTGCTATCGGAGTTTTTTTCGCCGGCTTTTTCTCTGTCTTCTTTGCCGATGAGTAGGGATGCCTACAGATTCAAATTTAATGACGCGGAATAAGTGATACCTGTATCTTAGGTTCCATAATAAACATATTTTATTTTATTTTCATTAGATATCTTTAGTTAATCAACCAATATTGAAACAAAGCTATTAATGAATACTTGTTGCATTGATTATAGATTAAACTAATTTTTTTGTTAAGTTTACTTTGTAATACGCTTTATAATATTCAGTTAAATATCTGCTAAATTTGTAATTCATAACAACTAGTTTAAAAAGCTAGCTGTTACTCGTTGAAATACTAAAAATAATTAATCCCTTTTCTTTAAATTGAATATCGGATAGGAAGATTTTTCTTGTTATAAAATTCATTAATCGTAACGAAACAAGATAATATAAACAGCCCTGCGATTCTGTAACTCACTTTTCGAGCGCGACCGCCGCTGAGAAAACCGCTGTGTGAGTTTATGTGAGCATATTATACTACACAGTTTATGTGTATGTTAATGTAGACGATGAATTTTATAAATTGAACTGAATATATTTTAGGAAAGGTTTTACAATAACATGCTTTGATGTGGTTTTGTGGTTTGCTGCCGCTAAAAGTATCCATAGTACCCTGTAATTGGCATACAGTGTAGGCCTATGAAAAAAATGTGCGTGTACTAGTGTACACACGTTAGAAGTGAAACTTCTTTATGACCTTATTTTTCGAAAAATTATCTATATGCAACTAACTTTACAGAAATTGGTTAAATAAAGTTAAATTAGATAAAATTTAACAAAAGGCTTTTAATATCACAGACTTGAATACAAATAATACAATTATTTCATTTTACCTTATTACCACTAAGATTATTACAGAATTTCATAAATTGTAATATAATTTTTAGTATCATTGTTATAGTTATTATAAATTTTTGTTATTAATGGTTTAGAATCTCTTCGAATCAACCGTGGTTGGGACGAGAAAAAGACGCGCGTAACGGTCAAATGTGACGCGTAACCGAAACGTGACGCGTAACCGAAACATGTGACGCGTAACCGAAAAATGTTACACTAAATTTTTTTCCAACCCCGATAAAGAAGTTTCACTTCAAAAATGACAATGGCAATCTTTGTGCTGCTGACAAGGCTTTAAATGCTCAAAATGAAAAAGGATATTAAACATTTTACCGACGTACTCCTACCTAGGCAAGCTACTTCTTGTATGTATAATTTTCCTTCGTTTCTATTTGCACTCAACACGTTCGTACGGTGCAGAAAAATATCGCAAGGTATCCGGCACATCTGAGATTCAAGCGTCTGGCTTAGAAGTCTAATTATCAACATATATAGATATGGGGTGAATGAATTAACCACCATTTTAAAGTGAATTAATTTAATTTCATGTTTGGTTACAATATTCACTTGGCTATAATATAATATAAAGAAATAAACATATGTGCGTCAAATACCAAGCCACTAAGCGCACTGGCTACGTACCACTGGTTACCTGCGTGCACGCACACATTCGCGCGAAATCCCGCAAGACCAGTTTTTATGTACGAGTGACTACAATCACCTACAAGCGTGATGTTTGTCTTATGTAAGTACGTGTCCTGGCTGTACAGTTTGATCATTTATAAGCATGACGATTTCCTAAATCGTCGGAGTCACGCCCCGAGAGTATAGCCAGACGCAGGCACTCTCTTCGACTGTTACTATGCAGTCATTCGTAATTAACTAAGTCATAGGAGTTTCACCCCGGGAGCATAGCCAGACGTCGGCACTCTCTCTGTTTGTTAGATTGCACTTATTATATAGCAATTAACATAATAGTTATTATTTCGCTCATATTCTATTGTATTACGCGAGTGATAAATATAGAGTAAGTTAAAATTATTCTATTATTTCGAACCCCTGATGATCCAGGAACCGTACATTTTGGTCCTTCGAGCTATCCGGGAATAGCGGGTCTTTCGCGTACAGTTGATCGCGTTCGCGTTTTTCTCCGTCATCCTGAAGACCGGCGCCGTGGAAAAACATCCCACTGCTGGTTTGTTGGGTCGTCAAGCAAGTAAGAAACTATCATCCGCATCAATAGAAAAGAGGAGAGCAAGGAGAAGGAGGATCCATAGCGATCGAATAGGGAGGTAAGCGACAGGAAGTCCGCTCCCAGCATTTTCAAGGACCCATAGCGGTCAAATAGGGAGGCAAGCGACAGTGAGTCCGCTCCCAGCATTCTCAAGGAACCCATAGCGGTCAAATAGGGAGGCAAGCGACAGTGAGTCCGCTCCCAGCATTCTCAGGAACCCATAGCGGTCAAATAGGGAGGCAAGTGACAGTGAGTCCGCTCCCAGCATTCTCAGGAACCCATAGCGGTCAAATAGGGAGGCAAGTGACAGTGAGTCCGCTCCCAGCATTCTCAGGAACCCATAGCGGTCAAATAGGGAGGCAAGCGACAGTGAGTCCGCTCCCAGCATTTTCAAGGACCCATAGCGGTCAAATAGGGAGGCAAGCGACAGGAAGTCCACTCCCAGCGTTTTTAAGGACCCACAGCGGTCAAAAAATATATCAGCGTCCTTTCAACCTAGAAGAAGGTAACGGACGTTTTTTCAGCATAATAACTGAGTAATCCCTTTCGAAAAAGGGCAAGTTATACAGCACTTTCAAGGACCCATAGCGGTCAAATAGGGAGGCAAGCGACAGTGAGTCCGCTCCCAGCATTTTCAAGGACCCACAGCGGTCAAAAAGTATATCAGCGTCCTTTCAACCTAGAAGAAGGCAACGGACGTTTTTTCAGCATAATAACTAAGTAATCCCTTTCGAAAACGGGCAAGTTATACAGCACTTTCAAGGACCCACAGCGGTCAAATAGGGAGGCAAGCGACAGGAAGTCCACTCCCAGCATTTTCAAGGACCCATAGCGGTCAAATAGGGAGGCAGGCGACAGGAAGTCCACTCCCAGCATTTTTAAGGACCCATAGCGGTCAAATAGGGAAGCAAGCGACAGTGAGTCCGCTCCCAGCGTTTTCAAGGACCCACAGCGGTCAGATAGGGAGGCAAGCGAGAGGAAGTCCGCTCCCAGCATATTCAAGGATCCAGAGGGGTCAAATGGTATATCGGCGTCCTTTCAACCTAGAAGAAGGCAACGGACGTCAATCTTCAACATACGGAGGCATCTACAGTAAGTCCTTTCCATTTGTTTTGAGCATTATATTTCTGAGAATTATCTCATTTGTGAGCATAATTTTACTGAGAATGATCTGAAGCATTCATTGAGCATTTTATCAAGTATAAGCATTTAAGAATTTATAATGCAATATTTACAAAGCGTTTAGTTAATTATTATATTAAGCATAATGGAGAATTTATTCCAAGCTTCGTTTACCGACGGTCTGAAAACCATCAGGCATTCAAGAAAAACCGAAGAGTTGCTTCGCAAACAAGCATCTTTATTTAGGTCGCTTGATAAGATTTTTGAACTATCTAATGTAAACTCCGAATCCGACAAATATGAGCTTGAAGGAGCGCTAGAAGAAATAAAGCGGCGATGGGATTTAATTTTTAACACCCATATCGACATACTTGCTGATCATGGCGGATCCTACTCGGAGTATGAAAATATATATTACGAGAAGCAAGCTATATGTAGGCGCCAAAAGAGAGAGATATATCTCAAATTAGAAACGCATATGGATTCACCGGTACTTTATTCACATGCCTTCCCTTTATAGGTATGTATGCCATCCCTTTTATAGGTACTGATGTCGCACAAATACTATTAGTTGACTGCTCCCTATTACGAGTATATATTTTTGCGCTAGCTATAGACTTTGCAGTGCTCGACGACTTTCTTTTCCGTATTGAATTATACCAATGTTGCCTACGAAATTCAATAAAATGAGACGCCAATATTGAGCGTTGAAGCTTGAAAAAAACGCAAAAAATTCATCTCCTACATTTTTTTAAAGTATTTCACTGAGATATTTAATAAATAAGAGGCTTAAAGCAATGTCTATTGCATATACATTATACATGATTCTATTTCAAGACTTAATTTAAAAACTACTAACTTTTATTTTAATGCAATATTGTGAAGATTACGAAATCACTTAAAAAAAAAAATTACTAAGAGACCTGTAACCCAAGCCTTCTAGGTGTTGCAGGTGTCTTGGCACAAGCGACAATTTGCGTGTGTGCCCCATGTCGTATAAAAAACTACAAATAGGTTTTTTTATAAGTACACTTTGAATTCATAAACAATCCACTATCGTCGGTTAGATGTCAAATATTATTTCTAATCCGCAAAACTAGGGTATAGGAAGAGAAGGCATAGAAAGGATATTAATGACCATACAAAAAATAGTCACCCTCAAATATTCTCTGTCGTAAAATTGAAACAAAAAACGCAAAGCAACAAGTGGACAATAAATCAATCGAGCCCTGGAGGACGGGACCATTGACATAATGACAACTGTGGCTGATCTTTCACATTCACATCACACATGTTTCGGATGACCACTGCTTTGTATTCATATTGGGATTGTTATGGTTGATTCTGAATAGTGTTCGTTTCTAGCCTCTGAATATTCATTAGGTGATAGTGAGGGTTGATAGTTTTAGTTGTTTTGTTTAGGGATCTAGTACAGAAGAGTTTTATGCAGTGAGACTATAATACTAAGTCTGACGTATGAAATTATTATAGTAACTTTACTATTTCTTTAAATATGAGTTTTAGTAAAAGACACTACAGTAGAGTTTTAAATCTTAAACATTTGAAATAATTTAAGAAAGTTACTTAGTATAAATACCACCCCATTACCATTACCCAATACCAGATTAAAATATTATAGGGTCGTGAGTAATCTGTGCAGTGTGTATCCTGCTGTATTTTACACGATACATTAGTGAACTCAATTAGTAGCCATTTGCTTTAAATTGATGTTAACGCGAAACCCGACATCAGTTTTTCATGTCCGAAATTTCCCAAAAATAATAATGAAATTAATTAACTGCTGACTTTTGGGGTGATCTCTCCATAAATTTCACATGAATGGTTCATTATTGAAGTTATACTTCTTTAGACGCGTTATGAAAAATTGATGAGAGTGAAATTTTACGATGCGCGCGCACCTGTGACACAAAATTGTTAGTGTGATTATAGCGTGCGCGAGCGAGATAGGAATAAGACAATCTACAAGTAAAAAAAATAGAATATGCGTAAGGTTCGAAGATCGCAAATTTTGAATGACCATAATGACATTTGTCATTTACCTTTTAAACAAATAAAGGAGTTTTAATTATTTTTTCAAAGAAATTTAGCAATGCTTTTTGAATTATAATCAGAAGTGATTTAAATTGAATATTTAAATCAATACTAATTAATATTAGAAAATATTTGTGAAAAAACTGTGCTCATCAACCTTCCTAAGTGCTACAATACAATTGAGGTTAACTATCCGTATGTATTATTATCATCGAGTAGGTAATGGTAACCACATTGTTTAATCAAAACATGTAATTTTTCAGATTTAATCTAGCAAATATAAGGACAAGAGACAAAAAACAATTGATGAATCAGTGGAAGTGCACTAAATTGAATACAAAAAAAGAGTTGTCATCTTATCGCTGTGAAACATCAAAAACTGGAAGTGGAACAAAGCCACCATCACCTTCTCCAGACACAATGGACGTGGCAGAGATGATAACGCAACAGTTTGAAGTCGATTTCAATGAATTTGATTGTGATGGTGTCGAGGTAGGAATGCTAATTATAATTATGATGTATGGTGACGTTCAAGGTTCAACCTCTCAAGCATAAGTATATGCTCACAACAGTACTTTATTCCCCTACAGGGTAGTCAGAGATATTCTAATACCTCAGGACATCCATGTTGCACTTGTAGTACCGAAACTCTGTCCAGCCAGAAGTGAGCCCATTCCCACTTATAATGGACAGTGGGTATAATACACCTTAACACCTGAATGCGAACCACTCAACATGATACTTAAATTAATAGATGTTATTTATATATTTTAGGATATTACAAATAAAATCATTTTGGAAACAATTGATATCCCAAAAGTAAATAAAGCGAACAATGATAAGATAATAAATCAGTTTTGACATAACTTGAATACTAGAAAAGCCAGACAAAGGTGTGCACAACAGTGACAACATAACTTAACAATTTCATTATTTTGTAGGATTATAATCCAAAGGTTAAAGAAAATCATGTCGAACTGAACAACAAGAATCCCCAAACAACTCCAAAGAAACCTACAAGGAAGACACCGGTATTATATTTAAATTATCTCTATCTCTAAATAGAATAAAAGAAAGTTACTATTCAGGTCTGCAGCATGTGCAATTAGTTTTTTTAAACTACACAACGGATTTTGATCTGACTAATATATAGACTGTTCTTACAGGAAGGATTTTTATAATATGAATTATAAATTTTTAAATGTTGCATGGACAGAGCTTATACATATTAATATTCTTTTATTTGTTGCAGAAAGCAAGTAGTAGTTTTAGTTTTGGAGAAGCCTCGTATCAAGAAATGCAAAGCTTTCGGGCTCTGGAAAATGAGCGGCTTCAAATAGAACACAAACATAGAGTTAAGAATATGGCAAATATGTACAATCAAGTAATGATTAATTTAAAATTACAGACCGAAATACATACAATAAAAATGTTTTAAAGATAAATAGTGATTTATTTGTTTAAATAACTTAATTGTTAAAACAACCTAAATTAAGAACTATCAAACTTAAAAGTTTTCATCAATAAAAATGGCTCTCACTGCTGCTCCACGCAGTGTATTTTGAGATGAGGGCACTGTTGGTAGTGAGGGCAGGGTCTCTTCATCATCATCAGAGATAGGTTCCTCTTTTAAATCAATGGCTATATTGTGCAATACTGCCAAAGCTACAACATACATCTTAGTGTTTGGTAGAGATGTTCTAAATATATAATAATATATAATTTTAACCTTATAGAATTTATGTTACACTTAATGTAAGAGAA
Source organism: Pieris napi (assembly GCF_905475465.1). Lineage (NCBI taxonomy): Eukaryota > Metazoa > Arthropoda > Insecta > Lepidoptera > Pieridae > Pieris > Pieris napi. Next base: position 573,241 of record NW_025920860.1, on the reverse strand, counting down.
TAATAATAAATATTTAATTTTTCAAATGTAAACTGAACTTTATTGACTATAATGACTCCTTTTCCAGTCTTTGATTATTTAATTGTAATTAATTATTTGCATGCAATCAATAACTATTTTTAATAATTCTAAAGAAGTATAACTTCTTACGCGCGTACATAAGTACGCGCACCCTTTTTTATTTGACTGACTGCACTCGATAGCCGTGAACTATTTGAGTGTAACAGAAGTAAATTAATTGGTGAAACACAAGAGGAAACTTATTATGAAAATATTTAAATAACGTATACCTATCTGATATTCCTGGAACGTGTGATGGAAATTTTGAACGTTCTTTGCATGACTAATAATTAACTTTGTCGATACTATTGTGATATTGCACGCCTCTGGCAGTGCTCTACTCTCGACATGTCAAAAAACCCAGTCTTTCGAAACTTGAATGACTTTTTTCTCACTAATATAACACTTACAGGATAATATGAGTGCACTAAAATCGAGTTAAATAATCTATCAAGCACATATGGTATTTTTTATGAACAATTATTTTGTTTAACATAGTAAATAATAACATTAAAATCAATCATTCTTGGACGTCCGTCAGTCTGTGTTTATGGATCCATGTATGTGGCAGAGAAATTGATCGCAAAATCCAGAACACTTTTTTTCTTATTATATAAAGTTATACCCTGGACTGATTCCTAGTTAATATTAGCGTTTTAAGTACTGTCGTATAATTATAATTTGTACAAAACTAAAATACGACTTTGTATTTTCCTCACCTTAGAGTTATGGCGCCACTATATATTTATTTATTATATTATTGTTTTTTTCAATCATTCATTTTCATTTTTTTTTTTTTTTTTTATTTTGTTTTAAAAAACTTGAGTTTTTGTTTTAGATTTTTAAAAAAAATGTGAATGACCGCTATGAGGCGTATACTTTTGGATTTTCCAAACTATTTTTTATAATAGAATTGTTTGTTTTAAAAGGTTAATCGACTTCGCAGCTAAATAACTTAAGCTAAGAAGTTTAGGCACAAAGCATAGGATTAGATTGGATTCCAGGCGAAACGGGAAACCCTTTTCATTATATGTAGATTAATCTTCTTTGTCGGAAAAATGTGTAAATTTTCAGTTCTAAGACATGTCGGATACCTAAACTATGTTTATGTAATGTTATAAACATTTCTACTGCAATTTATATATTTATTTTACCAGTGATTATTGTTTCTGAGTGCAGTATAGTTTAGAATTGTTGGCTTAGACCAAGCTGTAACTCGACCGATGGTATTAGTGCTTTCGAAATTCCCGTATGTGCTCACGTGGATTGCACAGTTTACTATCATAATATAGAGACGAAAGAGAAAGTTCTCAATTTTTGCTATATATACAATATATTTGTCTACAATACAGATGTATAAAGATTCAGAAAGGTCCAAATAAATCAAAATTGATTTAATTATAGGTTATATATATAGTACAGGACAACAATAGTTGATACATCAAATGTGAAGCCGGTAGCCGGTAGCTCGGTACGTCTGTTTTTTTAGGCGAGCAAATCTCTGCTTCTTCTGATTATTGTTTCAAACATTGACTGAAGCTTTGATTCATTAAGTCCTCATCTTATTTTGATTTTTACGCATACTCCGGCTAAAATGCCTCCGATTGTGTACATACATAATAAACCTAACCCTTCCTATTTAGTTTGGTATATTTAATTCCTTGAAGGCGAAAGCTTCTTTCCTTTGACGCAAAGCTCGCAGCGAAGTTCTATACAATTGTTGTTTTACAGGAAAAGAAAACTTATGAAATCAAACACATTTATTTTAAATAATTTCTCGTGTCTACGGTGTACGGGTCTACGGTTATCGAATGCTAGTGAAGATTCCGACTAAGACAACAACCCGCTTCCACAATGCAACCATGCACGAGACGCTGAAGCTGTACCAGCTGCAGACTTTGCGAGGCGCCAGTATGTTCAGATTTCATTTGAACATTGACCAACTGCTGGCACGGCTCACTTGTACTATAATTTAATAGGTGAAGATGCGATACACCGACAACTCAAAAGAATAATGTGATGTATGTGTGAATAGGTGTAAGTCGTTTTTTTTTGATGGGAGATTTGAATATTCTGTCTTATTCATTTCTCGCTTCATCTCAAAGTGGCGAAGACTTGTTCAAACCCTTAATAATTATTGTGGTGAGCCATCCGATAGCTTTGAGATAATCCCACCACCTCGAACCATTGATCCTACCCGTAGGGCTCTGTCTGTTTAGTCTAGTCGACAACTTGAAAATGGTACAAAATAGAGATACTGCTCTTAAAATTATGTACGATAGCTGAAATGTGCCAAAAGCGTGTATTAGCACATGAAAAATTGCAAAAGTTATAAACAAAGATGAAAAAAAAATGGCATTTCGTTTTTTGCCAATATTTAATAAACTATTAATATTTAAGAAATTTCAAAAAAAGATTCTGAAAGAAGAGAAAATTTCCAATAAAAAACTTTGAGCTCCCGGACCTCTATCTCCATTATTTCTAATTTTAATTTAACGCTGAAAATAGGTCTGCGCGTGACATTTTTAGGATGCGCGCGTGGCGTCAAGAGTACGGCACATTAATTAATTTATTTAAGGTATTGAATATTTTTTTTTAAATTTGAAAAAAATATGGTGTGTTCTGAACATTAATTTAGTCCCGAAATTTTACTTAAATTTATTTTTTCAACAAGTTAAACAATTGTTAACTAACGAAATTTTCTCGAACTACCGTCTTAATTGTAAGTGAAAAAAAATGTTTAAATAATGGTCGTAAAAAATTTTCGCTTCGTAGAGCCTTTCTTACATACATACTTAACAAGATCGTGCCATAAAAGTTAAAAAAATATTTATACTTTGTTTATAACAATTTTTTTACTTAAACAAAAACTAAAAAATCCAAGTAATGTTGAAATGTCTTAAATATTAATAGTTTATTAAATATAGGCAAAAAACTAAATCCCATTTTTTTTTCATCTTTAATTGTTTATAACTTTTGCAATTTTTTATGTGCTAATACACGCTTTTGGCACATTTTTCTAGACGTCATTCCGGATCCAATGAGCTATCGCACATAATTTTAAGAGCAGTATCTCTATTTTGTACCATTTTCAACTTGTCGACTAGACTAGTTACCTTAGCTCTCTTGGTGCAGACATCCCGTACTTATGGATCGGTAGGTTTGTTAGGTTCTTACATCTCACCCTCTCTTATTCTTATCTTATATATATATGTATATCTTAGTTATCTAGTGCAGCTTGCCCATACATACACAACATAATATACTATGTAGATACTCCTGACATTTAATACATATAAATTTAACCACACATTTCAAAGACCTCTGGCTGGCAAGCTGTACAGTTGTATTTCAGCGTTATAAACAACTGTAAGGGTGAATACAGAGTTTCCAGCGGTATGGATATTATATGTAGTCATCACGAATTAAAGCCTAAATTCTGTATGGCTTTGTGGTTTCACGTGAAAATAATATTTCCATTACATACTAATGATAACAATAACTATTTGTGGTTATATGTTATGCCTAGTTCCGAACTCCAGCCTGCAGTATGTGAATTACGCAAATGTTTTATTAATATTTATTGATGAAATATTCATTCTACGAACTTTATCAGATGGACTGTATTATTAGTATGTTCGCTAGAGCTTACAGAGAGTGCTAATTGGAATTCATCGGAAACTACTCATACCCCAGCAGCAGGGGGGTAGTTATTCCTGCTCTGCGCTGGTGTTGTAATTCCTAGAATTGGGCTGGCACTGGGTGGCAACGGTTGAAGACACGCCCATTTCAGTATCTGGGTGGGAACTGAGGCTGCAGGGTGGTCAATATTCACCCACACCTCGTCCAGTCTATATTTAGAAAAATAGGTTGAAAAGACCGTTGGAAATAAAATGGCAACTAGCACATTAGCACATCAACTATATCGTCATTGCTTCTTCTTAACAGCATTGGACCTCTAAGATTACGTCACGACCTCGCGAAGGTAGCGTTAAGATATTGGGATTCGTTGCCGGGGTAAAAATAATGGTTAATTTACATATTTGAAGAAATGTGACTTCCATATATCCCAATAAAGTCTTATTGACCTGCAACAGTTTTGTAATACAACAATAATTTAAAAGCAATTAAAAAAAAAATTAATTAATAATAATAAATTTGTAGTGATTTCAACAACGCACTGAGTGTGCTGTATTTGCGACCCAAAAAGTGTCATGGCCTCCTAAACGAGAAATTTCCATCAAGGTCCCGTTCCACCTTCATGTGCTTGCGTGTTCATCTAAAGCTGCGTATACATTAAGCGCGGCAAACCATCGAACATTGGCGCGCGCGGCGGCCGCGCTCTATGTAGACGGGATCGCCGCGCGCGGCGACTCGAACATTGCCGCGCTCGAACGTGCCGTGGGTCGATCCGCTCGCTGTCGGTTTTTGAGACCGCATCAAAGGAGCTTCAGTCGTTGGCTCGCGCGCAGTTGGGACGGTTATAGTTTTGGTGATTTGGCTCGCGCGGCGAATACGTAAAAATGGGTGCGTACATATACAGTTGTACATATTATATAAAGTTGGATTTAAGTATTGATGACAAAGCTATAACTTATAAAGTAACTAAAATAACAATTATATATTAATTACATACAAAAAAATGGGTGCGTGTAGTCAATAAATAAATAAATATTTATTTTTCTTTTATTTCTTTTACAAATAAGATGGTGAATCACAATGAAAGCAGTCGGAGGGCGCAGGCGGCGATCTAACTATATAGTTAGATCGCCGCCTGCGCGCGACGATTTTCTATATACATCAGTGTATCATCAACATCAAGTGCGGTGAGCTGCACCAGCTCCCACACAGCATACATCAGTTCTGGTTCGGCAAGCTAGCAGGCTTGCTACCAGGGATAGCATCAGCATCAGCATTCGTGAGGTGGCCAGGCAGGCTAACCACACAACAGCATCATTACCTGTGGGCGAGCCACGCAGGCTTGCTACGCAGCAGCATACAGCATCGACAGCACCGCGCGGGTTCGAGCAACAGCACAACAGTAGCAGCATATCAAGTGAGATCTTTCCATATTACTGTTTAGTCCAACATGGATCTCGATAATCTTCAGCCTAGTCAACAGCAAACATCGTCTAATATCACAGATGAATTAGCACAGCAAGTAGAACCCCTGAAATCCAACGGGAAACTTCGGGAGCTCCTTAGAAAGCAGATGTCGAACTTCAAAGCATTCGAGAGAACAGTCAGCAAAATAGATTTAAGTAGCATGTCCGAAAAATGGGAGTTTGAATACACCCTAAAATCAATACAGCAGCGCTGGTCAGCTATAGATTCTCTTCACTGGGAGGTCGACATGTACCAAGAAGGTGAGGATGAGGTATATCAAAGCATATTTTCTAAGCATGAACGAACATACAACGAGTACATCAAATCAATCAACAGCAAATTATGGTCCGTTGCACATCGCGAGTATTCTACGCCCAAAATGGATATTCCAGTTTTTACGGGTAACTACCAGCACTGGACCTCATTCAAGGACCTTTTCCTAGAAACAATCGACCGCAACCCGTCCTTATCAAATGCACAAAAAATGCAGTTTTTGAAGAGCAAGGTAAAAGGTGAAGCCGAAAATTTAATTCGTCACCTACAAATAAGTTCCGAAAACTACTCTATATGTTGGGAAATTCTAAATAACAGATATAATAATCAAAGATTAATATTCACATCACACATGAATATTCTGTTCAGTCTCCCAGATCGAGGGTATAATGGAGGAGTATTCAATGTCCACAGATGATCAACATTGTATTGACTTTTACAAGCAAACAACAAAAAGACTCGAAGACGGACGGTACCAGGTCAGGTTACCAATGACAGAAAATTTTGAAGAGAAACTAGGAGAGTCTAAACACATAGCAATAGCACAATTTCGTAACATCGAAAAGAAACTAGCAAAGGATCCTAATTTGGCAACAAGTTACAAACAATTTATGCAGGAATATCTAGACTTAGGTCATATGACACCTTGTATATATAATGAAAGGGCTTCCCCGGAATGTTATCTCCCGTACCACGGCGTGCAGCGTGCCGACGCGAGCAAATTCCTACGCTATGTTTACAGTGGGTTAGCAAAGACGTCGTCTGGGTTCAGTCTTAATGATTTAATGTACAAAGGTCCGAATTTACAAAAAGACTTGCAATCACTAATTTTATCATGGAGACAGTATAAAGTCGGCTTCAGCGCCGACATAGAAAAAATGTTTCGGAAAATCTTGATAGATGAAACCGATCATAATCTTCAAAAAATTGTATGGAGGAATTCACTAGAGGAACCTATCTATTTAACGCCGCACGAGCTACAAAATGTAAGTCGGTTGATCATTATCAATGAGCAAAGATCCGCATTCGCAATCGATATAGAGCATTATCGCGAACATATTTGTGTGCAAAGTAAAAGCAAATTATTACCTTTGACTCCGCACCTGGACAAGTCAGGAATCCTTAGAGTTGGCGGAAGATTATCAAAAGCAAACATAGATTCTGAGATGAAGCATCCAGCAATCATACCCCACGAAGGGCGTCTCACGACCTTACTGATAGCAGAAGCACATGAACTAACTTATCATGGTGGGTCAAGACTTACTGTGACATGTTTAATAAAGAAGTACTGGATCATAAGAGGATACAGTGCCACCAAAAAATATTTGAGATCATGCGTAATGGCGTCTGAAAGCAAGCAAGAACAAAACAGGAAAAAAGCATCAAGCAAGCAAACGAATGAATCATGTAAAGGTCAATCATCAGTCGGAAAGACTTCTTTCATTCATGAGCATTATGTCTACGTCTAGATCGGAGTATAATATTACTGAAATGAGCGCCAGCCAATCGTTGTATTTCGACCCCATAACAAAGATGCAACTTATCAGAGACAAATGGACCTTAGTTGTGTACCACGATATGGCTCCGTACTGGCAAGGTGAACTAGCATACAAAAAATTATCAAATCACTTGAACAAACTATGTACTAACATCGAGAATAATCAACAATGCCATATGATTTTACTACAAATGAATCACGACTACTCAGAATTACAACACAACAATCAACTTTTACTGACACAGCATCTTACCGAGCACTCCAGACAGCGTCGCGGTCTTTGTTTGGTGTGCTAGATCAGCATTTTGCAGATAAATACTCTGAGAACATTGAACTGATTAGAAATAATCAACAACACTTGGTAAATCTATGGCGTAACCAAACTTCTATAGTAGAGTCAGAATTTAACTTGCTAAAAAGAACAGAAGCATCGATGGAAACGCAGCATAACATTATAAGTAGTCAGTTAAACTCTCTCGATAAGGCAACAAACGATTTAAAAAAGCAAATATAGAGCATGAAGAGCAACATGTATGAAATGCCTGAGCTATCGAGCCACGACATACATCAATACTCCATCAGCTACAGCTTGGTCGCCGCGTGCGCGTGCGCGGCGCTCGTCGTCGCCTGGAGGAGGTGTCGGCGTCGGCGGCGTCTGGTGCTCTCACCGGGCGCGCAACGCAGTGATAATAGTGAAATTCAATCAGTGGTTCACAATGAAAGTGAAAGTGTTAGTGCGCGAAAGGCATTCTCGATAATCGAAGATAGTGTCATGTAGCATAATCACTCATTTTTTTATTATTTTTTTATCAGTAAATTTTTTTTTCTCTCTCATTATTATGTATAATTTTAAGCATTTTGTTTTTTCCTTCTCCCGCCCGGGAGCATGTTCGGAAAGTAACCGAACACCTTGTAAAATAGCATAAGTACATATAGTTAGATCGCCGCCTGCGCGCGACGATTTTCTATATACATCAGTGTATCATCAACCATCACCGCGATCACTTATTAAATTAGTTTTTAAGAGCAAAGCAATCTTTTATTTAAATATCATTAAAGTGTTTTGGCAGCAGCCCGAACAATATTTATGCAACTCTCACTCATTTAACAAGACTAACCTACATCTAAAAGCGCCATAGATATCTCCATAATCAATATGTATTATATTATTAACACAATACCACTAAATCATAATATATTCAAATAAACCGGTATATCTGATAATATTCAATTCACCAGTGCTGTAACAGATCTTAGTAGTTAGTACGTATACACGACTTGTAAGTAGGGCGTACGATGGGTTTTTGTCTTTAGAACAATAATTGTTGACCGTTACTACACGGCATCTCGCCTCTCGGACGCACTAGGAATCGCCTGACCTCGTCAGCTGCGCTGAATACCATTCGTAACCCAATGCCTTCTTTGAGACGTGGAATACATACTGCTAGTAATGACATTAAACATATGTTCATAGACTTTAAATAACAAAACCGTTATAAATAAAGCTAACATTAGCTTTGTGGCTTATAATAAATGAATATAAACACGGTACGGTTTGCAACTAGTGAGAACATAAAACCAGAAACGAAATGGTGGTATATTTCGATTGATTATGATTGATCGTGTGGAAAGATGGATCGCGTCGTGAATGTATCATAGGACAAGAGATGCTTTTAAAACTCGCCATCCTACTCAAAACTCGTCGTTTTAAAATCTGCCAACTGTATCAGCACTCGAAACGTCCGTTTATTTAAATAAAATAATTGATCCACGTTTAATTTCCTTTAAATGTGTAACTCGTATAGCAAAATAATATAAAAATTTACTTACTTTTATAGTCTGGTAAACTTTGAATCGTTTTAAAATTCAATTCACCAATTTATTTTTCAAATCATTATCGAATGTGTCTGTTGTCCAAAAGGCGCCTTATTGAGCCGTTCTCTCAATATTATGCAGGACTAATCAAGTTGGATTGGCCTTGCGAGAAAGTTCTATGCACTGTTATGTTTCAAGACGTTTTTCTTTTTTATTTATTCCATAAAATAATATTTTTTACATCGTATGGAAGTTTACTATTTGAAAATAATTCAGGCTTTCAGGTAAGTGTGCATAATATCCTATATCTTGAATATACATAGTATACAAGAACCAAGTCAATGTGACATGACAATATGAAACTTACCCTATCGTAGGTTTTTAGTTCAGTTACTATTGTTTTGATTATTGTATAAAAAGATGCTTGTATGTTTGAGAACTGTCGAATTTTATCGCGGGGACTTCGTACGAAGGTCATAGAAGGTACGCTGATTTAAAACAACATTATCAAAACTCTTTTTAAAACATTACGTATAGAATATATAATTTTTATCAAAACCTGTCCTTAATGATAAGTCGAGGGCATCTTAAAAGGACGTTATGAAAGCAAGCCGATTTTGTGAACTATTATTCTCTTCACCTTGATGATAACATTCACTAGTTTTGTAAACTGTTTGTGCAATTGAACTTTTAATTTACGAGTGACTTGATATATTGCACAACTTTTAATTTATTAAGTACTTTAATCGTTCAAGGAAGTTCAAAAATAGGTAACGGGTAAAATCGTTTGATAAGAAATTATCCTTTTATTCCGAATTGAGAGATTATTATTTTTTTATTTAATTGAATAGATAAACCAACGTGTTATGTATAAGTGTTGTCTGTCAAACTACTTTAAGTAAATACAACAATCCAGTTTTTGTACCATACAGATAAATATCGAACTTATTATAATTATGAATATAATATTCATGAATGTTGTTCTTTGACTAAAGAACATATTAAGTATTGTTTACTTCACGCGTATAAATTGGACCATAGACGTGACGAGGGCAGAAAATATGTTTTGTTACATTTACAGCATTTTCTTGTGAAATAAAGCTTTAGTGGCCGTGTAGTCTCGGATATCTATGTAGTGCAAGTCCGAAACTAAGACGTGAACCGATTGACCTCGATACTTTAACGGGCATAGTATGATTAGGGTAAAAAATCTACGCTCGCCAAGCAAAATGGCATTAAAAAAAGTGGTCTGTACTTTCGGAACAGTAGTTACACAAATAGATTTAAAAAATATATATGTTTGAAAAATCTTAAACTTGCGTGTAATCTAGATTTATTCTATTTATAAAACAAAAACAATTTCTATCTATCTAATACTAAACTTTATTTATGGCCTCGCCTACGTGTACCTTTTACTCTTGTATATTGATTTCTGTAACTTTTTACTTCGTGTTGCCTGAAATAAAAAAAATATTATTCATATGACTCTACCATTCTACTTTCACCGTTTTAACTAAAGTACTCAGCTAGCTGTTAACACATAAAGAGTTAGTGAAAAGATTGATTTAAATTACATCAACTTAGTTATACTAAAAAACTAGTCGTCTAATAAAGAGTAAACAGAATCTATGTTGTGTAACTTGTTATTATATTTATCAGTAAAATTTCTTATGCTACAGAAGCGCATTGTGTTGAATGTATAATAACTTCCTTACCCATTTTGGCAACAGTTTCCCAAGGCAGTCCGCGTCATTATTACGCATATTAAAGGGGACATAGAGTATTATATAAGAAAAGAGCCACGTGCCCAGCCGGTATACATATTTTAGTACACATTTGTATTTTAGTTGCATTTCGTTAGGTAACAAAAGAAAGCTACTGATCACAGTATATATATTATTGCAACCATATCATACACAATATACATTGTTTTGTAACTGAGTCTATGGAAGACTGTGTCAAATTTCATAAAAATATATAGATTTATACGTAATAGATAATGTGTAAATTATTTTAGATTGATTTCTGAGACATTTATCCTTCTACAATCTTTTTCGATTTTAAAACTAATAAAAAATATAAATAGTACATTAAAAACTCACTTCAATAATATTACATAGTATTCCACTAGCTGGAAACTAAAACGGTTATTTTTTACAGATGAAAGGCGCTGTGGCCATCCAGCTGTGCCGCCTAACGCAAGAGTATCACTTTCAAATAGTGACATTATGCCTGGAACTCTGGCCACATATGAATGTGACGAGGGTTATGAACTCTTCGGAGGGCATCAGAAAGAGTGCACCGTTACGGGCGATTGGAAAGGAGATTACCATTTTGTGGTACGTAATGAAATAAACAGTATAGGCATTATTTGAGGACGTTTCAATATTTAAAATGGAATATGTTAAAAGTTATTTTAAAAGTTCATTCTATATGATATATATATATATATATATATATATATATATATATATATATATATATATATATATATGTCATTCGTCATATTTTAGGCGAAGTCTTCAATGTGAATCATAACCATAGACACTAAACAATAGATTGCTACATCATATTTTACAAAGCTGCTTCAGATTTTATGACAATTTAAAAGTGTTAAAAGCAGAACCTCCATCGAAAATTCGAGTTGGTTAGAAATTGCAGGTAATTGTTACCGCGTACGTGACTAACACATCAATCATCATCTCCCCACCAATTCATATATGTATATATAAATGAAATCATGGGGGCAAAGTAGGCATATATAAGAGGAAACAGGAACGAGGAAAGAAGTATTACTTTAATATTGATTAGTTGCTAAGGTTAAAATAGCTTATAAATTACTTTTAATAATAATCATAAGTTTGGAAGCACTATTACTATCGACTATCGGATAGTCGTTGATTAATAGATTTAGTCAAATTGCCAAATCGAATAAACCACAAATATTAACGGTTTTAAATTTGACTTGTCGTTGTTAATTTATAAGCTCTGTGAAATATAATGTCAATGGCAGGTGACAGTGTCGCCATCACTCCGACATATATATTATACATAAATGCGTTCCCTCTATTGGGTAAAGAGTACAAAGCAAGCGTTAGGAGCTATTAAAATCCAGACTGCGTCTATATTTAATTGTGTCAGTAATGTAATAACGTTCCCCTATGGGTATATTAGATTGCATTTAGTATTGCGTGTAGAAACTAGAAGTGACTAATGATTATGCATACTTGATCATAAAACATATGATTAAACTACTTGTAGGTGACGACACAATTATATAAAATGAACTAATACGGATCAACGATACTCTTTACTTCCACATTTTCGACTATCAATACGCTGAGTGTTTCCTATGTTTAGTGTTGTTTACCTTATTAATTTAAAGGGTTGTTTGTGGAAAGAATGTCTAATTTATAGAACCTGCACAATAATAAACATATTATTTTAATTTTTACCACCACATTGTTTTAACTAAAAAACTTGCTGTCAAAATGTTTTGATGAATAGCGACAGGTCAGTGTTTTGGTTATGAATAGGGAGGTGAGAGTAGAATATTTTTTGTCAATAACCTATATACATATACAGTACAGTAAAGGAACTACTACTAAACAAAGAAAAGACTGATTAAACTATACACAATCAATCAGAGTTATCTTTATTTTGATTGAAGTAATTAAACCAAACGTTTATTCGTTTAATAAAAATTTTCGTGTTATAAATTCCAATTTTTACAGTGAGATAAAATTAACTAACGCTTAATATTATTTTTAAGGTATTTGCATTTCAATGATATCGTTCGTTTCTCCCCCATCCATTAGGCTTAATAACTACACTAGATTAGCAGCGATGTGCCGACGGAGCTTATAGGTTTAGCTCTGTAAAAGCTATCTAGAAGTACTTAATGAATTTTTAACAATCGCAAAAAGGAATCGATTTATGTTATGTATTCGTTAAATTCGTACATTAGTTGAGTTCGTTCGTTACAAGCTTATAATAATTTCATCTCTTGAAGATCATTTCAACACGATCGTGCTACTTTATAGCTTTTTTAAAAATTGCTAAGACAAATGAAGGTAGGAAGCCAAATTGAATATAAGTTATATATATATGTAATAAATAAAAACATTTTTTTTTAGTTTTCGAATTAACTTGACTTGATTCTGTATTTTTTGGATGAATGGAACCAAGAAGTACTCATATAGGTACCATTACATTACATAAATAAATATATAAAACAAATATGAGGAAAAAAGGGGCTACCACCATAATTTTAATGATGTTTTATCATATATGTATTTTATCATTATAGCAAAAGTGCAGACAGAAGTGCATATGTGTTTTATGCGTGCTTATTTCTTACATTTTAAGTATAATATCTTAAATTATAATTGTGAAATTAGCTGTTCCATCTTCAGTCCCAATATTACATTCAGCTACTGTATAGAAATGAGGCTTTTACGACTTCTAATTACTATCAGAACCCGAGTGTAGATTAGCGAATATTTTCAGAACGAGAATGCACTGAACCAGTAATGCGTCACAAATTTAATCGTCAGAGGAAACTTACATTTCTTACAAACCTCGCACTATTCGTTCTTCGTTGAATATAGCCCATTTTCGCTAAACAAAAGAAACAATATCGTGTATCACTTAGTTTTTGGACAAGTAATATGTACTACCTATCATAGACCCTGTTACAGTGACTGAGATGCTAACTTAATAAATAGTTTAATAAATAGCTCTTCCTTTATAATAGTGACCAATTTAATGCCTAGGTAAATGCTAGATAATCTAATTTGACGTGAAATTTGTATTCAGTTGTTTTAAGTTTCTGTTATAAAAAGGTAGTCGGGTCTTTACTATGTTGTTGTATTTATTTAATTAAACCAAATAAGATTGAATTCTAATAACATTAACAAATTATACAATTTGAATCATATTTTTATATGCAATATTTATTATTTGGTAGTTAAAAGTAAAAAAGAAATATTATCAAAATGCGTGTAAATCACCTGTCTTTTTTACAGGAACAAATGTTGCATTCCGAAAGCCAGCGAATCAATCAACAACTGTACGGGGTGGTATGGCAAGTAATGGTAATGATGGTGAAAAGACCACGGAGCATGATGGAAAGCGGTGCACGGAGACCCAGAGGGAGGCTTCTCCGTGGTGGCAGGTCGATTTTCTGCGGCATTATGCTGTGAAAGTTGTCAGAGTTACAACGAGAGGTTGCTGTGGTAAGTTATTCCTTTATAAAATCTAAAATTGGTTGCATCACCAACTGTCCATGATTTGAATGAGCGACAATACAGCTTTAAACTCATGCTTTGTCTCTATACATTGTAAACATCAGTAGGTTGTTCACGTACTACTTATGAGCTCCTTACGAACGGAAACGTAAGTTGTAACATTGACAACGGGCAGGCGTGATTATCACCTTACCCTACACGTCCAATCAATAGGAAGCAGGCAAACTAAGCTTAATATCATTAACAAATATAGAAAATACATACACATCGCCTAGTTATTTTTGCAAACAATCTGTACGATTTTCAACTCATATAATTGAATCAATATTCGACCTAATGCGCTGTCGATAGCTATGTATAAAGAACGAGGGGAATCACTCACTGGGCTAATTTTTATTTTTACTTTTACGTCTACGGACTTTTTGTTATATTCCTAACATTATTAGTTAAAGCAAAGCTTTACTTTGAATTTTATGATATTAAAATATATTTTAAAGGCACGACATTGGACGTTTTATTAAAGAGAAGGCGGATATTACACGCTACTACAGCTATTATTAAAAGGTTCTCAGAGCGGAGCTATATTACGGACTATCTTGTTCAGAGAAATTAATACACATCATTGTAAAGAAGCTGAAGCTTAATTAGCTTTTATGACTAAATATATATATAGTATGTCTTCCTGATTCATTATCAGCATAATATGTTATGTTATGGTGTTTTGCCGGAAACACCAATTACTTCCGCCATAATCATAATTGATTGATATCCATAATAGTTTATTTTATTGATAATTATAATAAATTCCTTTGGTTTACTAAATGAAAATAGTTTTACGATGGTAGACTATTGTACTTGAATAGTAAAATGTAAACTAAAAATTAAAGCGACCGTCCTAAATTAAACCAATTTTATTCGTGAGTAGTTGCGCACTTTCTTTTTATTGTTTATTAAAGTAGTTCGTAAAACATTTTCATTATATAACAATAGTACATGTTTAGCTTCTATACAGATCTCAGCTTGATATTATGTTAACAAACACTTAACGGTTCAGTTGGTCTTAGTGATTTCAGTAAATTTGTTATTATATGAATTTTGATTGTTCAAACAATGACAGTTACTAGGGCATAGTTTCTATATAATCGCTTACACACGCCTGCTTTAATTTTTCTTCCTTCAGACTGAAATAATACGCTTTGCAGTTGAACGCTCAAAACCACGAGACATTGTTAGAGGGAAACTAGTTTTTGTATAGAAGATATTATTAAATTATCTAAATCATTTATATTTCGACTTTCTGTGCATCTTCTCGAGATTCGAGTGGGGAACAGCAGTACCGATCTCCAGAGAAATCCTTTATGTGCCTGGTTCCCTGGTACCATAGGTAAGTAATACCATTTATGGCTGTTACGTTTTTTAAGTTTCTTTATCTCAACGATTTGTGGGTTCGGGTGCTAACTTTAAAGTTACATTCTTTAAAATGAACTTCTTATTTTGAATTTATTTTGTCCTAGTACAGGTTGCTTGGTTTAGAGATATTATAAGCGACATGACTACTACTACTATGCTTAAATATATTTATATACGTACGTATATAAATGTATTGTGGAACTACTACATATTATTTAGTGGAATATTGAGATATTATGTAAGACATAGATTTAAGATCTCTTGAGAATAATGCGTAAATAATATTTACAGTTGCGTCAAAAGCGTGCTATTTCCGTTTATGATCTCAATATTTGTTGCTGTAACTACATATTATATTTTGCGGACTACAAAAATTAAACATAATTAAGGATACATGATTTCACTAATGTACCTATGCCTTTAGGTAATTCAAACGCAACATCAAATCGCAACATGGCTTTTAGTAAAACGTCAGTTTGTATTTTCGTTCCTTTGCTACACAGGCGCCTTTGATCATTTCCACACATGCAGTTAACGCTCAAAAATTCAATTTTTTTCTGATGGAACGTCACCCAGGGCTAACCGAATTATTCAACGTGCAGGTGTTCATTTAATTGAAACTATTATTATAAAGTGGAATAGTTTTTTATATATTTCAACACGTAATAAATTGTCCGACGGTTTAGAGAAACAGAGGCCTTAATAATCATATAAAGGTTGCAATAACGCTAAATATTATATATCCACATCTGGTATTCGCGTTATCGCAGGGACCATTTGTGTCAGGTCGTAGGCTAAAGCAAAGTCGTGAAAGGATCTTCCCGCGTGATCATTGGTTTCAGAGCCGAGCCAATCGGCATGGTGGGCGTTAAAATCGCCAAGTATCACGATTTGAGCGGTTCCTACCTTTCGAGCAGAGAATCTGTAGCCGCATGGTCATCGCAGTCTACGCGCAGCCAGAGATTATATAGGTCCCTTCTTTCAAGCGTCCCGAGGCCACGAGAACAGATATCCTCTCTGACGTACACGCAAACTCCCGCCCGCGGCACAAATGAATGTTGCAATTTGTCGCCCAGAGGGGCACCACACGTTTCCGCTGTGGAGATTCTCCACAGCGTGTGGTACCCCCCTGGGGTAATCTCGGTTTTATATAATTCCTAGAATTGGGCTGGCACTGGGTGGCAACGGTTGAAGACACTACCATTTCAGTATCTGGGTGGTGGTGGGAACTGAGGCTGCAGGGTGGTCAATATTCATCCACACCTCGTCCAGTCTATATTTAGAAAAATAGGTTGAAAAGACCGTTGGAAATAAAATGGCAACTAGCACATCAACTATATCGTCATAGCTTCTCCTAAACAGCATTGGACCTCTAAGATTACGTCACGACCTCGCGAAGGTAGCGTTAAGATATTGGGATTCGTTGCCGGGGTAAAAATAATGGTTAATTTACATATTTGAAGAAATGTGACTTCCCTATATCCCAATAAAGTCTTATTGACCTGCAACAGTTTGGTAATACAACATTAATTTAAAAGCAATTAAAAAAAAATATTAATTAATAATAATACATTTGTAGTGATTTCAATAACGCACACTCGACCCGCTTTATTTGCGACCCAAAATGTGCCATGGCCTCCTAAACGAGACATTTCCAGGGTTTCCTGTCCCGTTCCACCTCCATGTGCTTGTATGTTCATCTAAGTCTTTCTATTGTGCACATGAATTCTAAAGTACATTAAATGATTTTACAAACAAGATAGTGGAGGTGCGAAAGCAATTTAATTTTTTCTTGTTTGTACTTTGACGAAATCGTCATCATAAAAGTTAAAAGATTACTGCCATGTTAAAACGTTCCGTGCTTACATCGCTGACTTAACGGTTACTTAGCGGCGCTAAGTAACATTATGGTACTGCTAAACTAGGGCTGTTTTCTTCTACTATGTTTCAAAGACTAAATGACAAAACAGTCTTAGTTTTTATTAACGTAAGATTTGATTTCCAGATTCAACATAAAAGTAGGTATCAAGGCCAACCGGCAATGGCGTAACCTGTCCATTGTGATTGTTTTCCCACAATTAATTCTTACAGATTAGATATACGAATAACATACTCAGATCTCAGTTTCATTGTTTATGGATTTAATAATAATAACATTTACTAAGATGTATAGACAGATTTTTTAATTAGAAGACGCAGAGAGAATACATATAAAAACTATGTTGAAAATCTTAATAAATATACCTACAACATATCCGTTAACAGTTTGATAATAATTATTTTTAGCTTAGCAAAAATTCATTATCCTCACTGAGTCGAATGCCACCTCTACCTGTGTCAAGATTACGTCCTCATTACTACCTCATTTTAAGCGTCTAATTTTAAAAATAAATCTTTGCGTTTGAAATTAATTAAATAAAGTTGAGGCAGAAATATATCTATAAACTTAAACTGCCATGTAAAGGAGGTAACTGGTGGTACGGGGCTGGCACTTTAGTAGCGTGCCTAAGTAATAGTGCAATAGATATTAAACACAACCACACCACAACAAAAAAAACTGCAAAGAAACCATATGAAAAATAACACATGTTTTCCATAATAATACAATAGCCGATTTACCTACAATTAACCTTGCTCCTACTGTAACTAAAACTTATATTTTACTACATAATAAGGCGTTTGGGTTTTATATAATCAAGTTCCCTGAATATTACAATACTTTTCGAGTTCTTAGAAACATTATACATGAATGTGCATATAATAGAAAAAATACCCTCATTCCCAAATGAAACGAGACTTTCAAATATGGGGGTGCTACTGCCCCCAAATTTTTGAGCGGTGGCGAAAAGTTTAACGCCCGGGTTTGCGGTCGACAGGCACGAGAGCGCAAGCGCGAGTAAATGCTGCTACATAAGCCAAAAGATCGCATCAGTCCGCCGGTAAACTGGAAACCGGTGGCATGCAGCGCCGCTGGCAAGCCGATAAAATAACGTCCCCTCCGCGTAACTTGCGATTTCTCGCGGTCGTATTTTCGCTCGCTATAGCATGGTTAGCACATCCTGACCAAGCCGCGTGAGTATTCTCACAGTTCTTTAAATTTCCTTCTAAATATTGTGTCTTTCAATCATTAACATAGCTAATTTTCAGGTGTGATTTACAGTGAAAAAATATTTAAAAAAATTCCAATAAACATCAGAGCCTGAATGATAAAATTCTTAAATAGTGTTGATATTTAAAAAGAAATAATCATTTTAAGTTAATCTACACTTTGTATTCATTTAAGTATCGTCATACGAAATTTACTAAAGACTAGATGACCCGTCAAAATTCGTAACACCTATATATCTGTGGCATAACTTACAAAGTGTGCGAACAGAACTAATATTTCTTTAATGGATCTAAACGCAAATTTATTTAATTTTTTACTATAAAGCAATCGGGATCAGCAAAGGAGACTAGACTAGACTAGAAATAATGTATCTACAGTTAAATTCCGCATTCCCCGCTTTATTTTGAACCAAACAAATCGGAATTTGCAATGGACGGCATGAATTCGAATAGTTACTGTAACTATTCCGTTGGCAATTGTTTTTTGACTATATATGGGACGACTGCCGATGTTTATAGCTTTTGAATTTAATTAACTTTTGATATCGTGGCTTTGATATTCGGAAAGTATAATTAAAACACGAAACTGTATTATTTTTATCATTGCTGCTCTATTGTGGATTTAAATTTGATTAAAATGCGAATGGCAGATTATGATTATTTATTTAAAACGTTTCTTTTTCGAAAAACTTAGCGCTGTATAATGTGAACATTTTACGAAATATATATCTACCATTGAGCGACCCGGGTATACGAATATACATACACGAAATATAACATAGACCCTAATGAAAAAAACTTGTCAAGACCAATGAATTTTAATAGGATAGTAAAAAAAGTAAATAATTTAAAAGTCTACAACAACACATCGCAGCGATGGGTCGTTTTTATGATTATTATCTATTATATATAACAGCGTAAAAAGGTTAATTATGAAGGCAGCCTGGTAAAAAATATCAAAAATTATCAAATAGCAAATCAGCATGTGCCATCTTCATACAATGTGAAAAAAATAATAAAAAACTTAATATTACGAACGTAACTGTAACGGCAGTAATTTTTAATTTAACTTTTTTACAAAATAATGTTAATGTGTTAACGCTTCTCTAAAATAAGGTTATAAGTTGATGTCGGATAGACTATGACAGTTATACTTATTAGAAACAAATGAACAAAACTTTATAAAAACACTCTCTAGTTTTTCAACCTTAAAATATTAAAAGGAAATATATTTTCCTTCACTGAAGTAAGAGTCTTGTTTGCTCCAATCTCATAAACAGTCGATTTTAAATTATGTTCCCTACGCTATAATAATATAATTTGAATTACGATTTTTTTTTATTTTACGTAATTTATTATTTCTTAAAATACTGAATTTCCTAAATACTTTCCTGTACTTAAATAAAAACTAATCAGCAAAATTTAACAGAAAAATCAAGGAAACCCACATAAAATTGAGCACGATTATTTTTTGCAAATTGTGTCGATTCTACATTAGCCGAAGGAACTTCGTTCCTACCTGGTGTCCCTGTAGGGCACTAGTATGATTAGTTACCCAACACACGGTTATTCCTAGCTGCAGAGCGTGGACTGTAGATTGATTGATTCCAGGTGAGGTGACAGGCGTAGTAAAAATACTTATTTTCCATTAATGTATGTTAGAAAAAGTAGCGGGGCCAAAATACTGCCTTGATGTGTTCCGTACTCATTTTTCTTAAAATTGGATCTATAGGTTTTTTGCTCTAATTTACAAATCTTTGTTATCTCCACATATTGCATTCTATTTTCAAGGTAACTTTTCACCCAGTTATAAGCATTACCTCTTATTCCGTAGCAATCTAATTTTTTTAAAAGTTACAACCTATAAGCATTTTATCATTTAAGCATTCAGTAATTTGTTTGACTAGGGAAAAGCACGCAAGGGTGGTAGAACAATTTTTTCTGAAACCAAATTGTTCTTCTTTTAAAATATCGTATGATAAAAGGAAATTCTCTATTTTATTATACATTACTTTTTCGAAAATTTTAGATAATATGGGAATTAAAGTTATTGGTCTATAATTAGTCATTTGTGTTTTTGCTCCTTTTTTATGTAATGGTTTGATAATTGATATTTTTAGTTTTTCAGGAAATATTCCTTCTACCATCGATAGATTAATTATGTATGTCAGTGGATCAAGTAGGTATAAAGCGCATGATTTAATTGTTTTGGTATCTAAATTATCGTATCCTGTAGATTTTGTATTTTTTAGCGATGTAATAATTTTTAATATATCCGTGTTATTTATGGGGGAAAGAAAAATACTTTTATGATTTAGAGGGATTTTGGCTTCTGGCAAATTGTTTGTTTTATTTTTTGTAGGCAGTGAGGTAAAATAGTCATTAAATAAGTTGCATATTTCATGTGGTGATTCATATGTTTTGCTATCAATATCAATTGCTTCTATTCCTGAATAAAATCTCATGTCTCGTGTATTCGTTTTAATTACATTCCAGGCTGCTTTAGTTTTGTTTTTTACGCAATTTATGTATTCTGCATTAGTAAGCTGATGGGACTTATGTATACATTTTTTTAAAATAGATGAGTATTTATTATATGCAGATTTATTTTGTTTTTTATTGTGCTTATTTAAATGATATTTTAGGTATAACGTTCTTTTTCTTATACAACATTTTTTTAGGGCTTTAGTAAAGAATCTATTTTTGATAGGTTTGAATGTATTTTTAATTTTTAGGATCGGAAAACATAAATTGTAAAACAAAGTTATAGTGTCATGGAAGTTGTCGAATGCTTCATTTGTTGTGGTGGAGCTGTATACGTCCGAGAAGGTGAGGCTTGATAGACACCTAATAAATGTATTAGTGTTTTCCCTATTGAGTTCTCGTCTGTATATAAACCAGTATTTTGGAATATCTTTAAAATTTTCGTTTTCTTCGAGTGTAAAAGTCAGCGATTGTGCGGTCTCATGGTCTGAAAGTGCCAAGTAGTGGAGGTCCGAGTGTGTGTCATTTATGTTACTTGCTATTAAGTCTAAGCAGGAGTTTTTCCGTGTTGGATGCTTTACATGATTTTGTAAATTATTATTTAGAAGAATAGAGATAAGTTCGTGGGAACTTTTATTATTTTTTAAAATGTCTATGTTCCAGTCTCCACATAATATTAGTTTTTTGTTGCGTTTCCTGCATAGGTTACTTAAAAGCTGTTCTAAATTATATAAAAAAGTTGTTACATCTAAAGTAGGAGTCCGGTAAATACATATTATTATTAAGTTGTATTTACTTATTTCAACGCCACAATATTCGAATTGGAGAGGAATTGGGGGTCTAGGGTAACAAATTTCCTTGTATTTCAAATTGTTTTCTATTAAGATGCACGAACCTCCTCGGCGTTGATTAGGCCGAGAATATGAAGAGACTAATCTATAATTATTTATTTTAACGTTGGATTCACTTCCTTGTTTAATAAAAGGCTCTGTGAAACATATGATGTCCACACTTCCCAAACTTCCTTGCAGGTCCGTGATGGCTACACTAACTAAATCCTGTTTGCTAAGCAACCCTGTTATATTTTGATGGACTAGTCTTAATTTATTTTGCTTATTAGTTGTTACGAAAAAAATTACAACTGGAAGGCTGGTTTTTATTTGTAATATTGGTACCTGACATTTTAAGAAAATTTGTTATTTTTAATTGTACAGTGTGAGTCGACTTTTTTGTGTGACTAGGTTGCACGCTGGATTTATAGTTAAGATTTGTCTTATGCTGTGTATAATATCGAATGTACTCAATTTCCGTGTTTATTTTATCACATAAGTTGAAGAGGTGTTTTGTATGAGAATAGGGTGTGTTTTTATCGTACTTCGAGTGGCGTATTTTTAAGTAGTGGCAATATTAATAATTAGATAGTATAGATTCTAGATGAAAGTTAATTAATTTTACATTTAAGTGAGTATTATATTGTACATTGGTTATAAACACCTTTTGCTGTCGCAATTGGTATAACACATTACACAATTGTGAGATGAAGGTATAAGGGCGTTTATCGTTTGCACCTATTATTAATGCTATAATGTCTTTAGGTTTAATGATGGACTTATTAATTTCACTGATACAACTACTTAAAATCTGTGCACTCGTAGCATGGGGCTTTATAAACGAAGTAACTTTGTAATTGTCCTTTTGTATATTTAATCTTGATTTTATTAATTTATGTGTTAAGCCACAAGCTTGCTGATCCCCAAATATTATTATTTTGGGTCGATTTTCTATTGCTTGACCATTTAAAGTCATGACATTATCGTTTTGAATAACTGGTTTTGTTGTTCTTATAGTGACATCTATTGGCAGCTCCTTACTATTCTGCTTGTGGTTTTCAATATTTGGTGGAAATTCTTGTATAATGCGCTTATTCTGTTCCTTATATTTGGAAGGGCAGGAACTACAGGCGAGTTCCGCATTTTCTTGGTTTTGCTTTTGTAGTAAGGTGTTGGTAGTAATATTAATAGAAGGTGAAGAATAATTTTGTTTTAGATTATTTATAGTTTCCTTTTGTTTTATAATTTCAAGATTTTTCGTGGAATTTTCAATTAATAGGGTTTCAATAGT
The DNA here is from genome assembly GCF_905475465.1 of Pieris napi. Taxonomy (NCBI): domain Eukaryota; kingdom Metazoa; phylum Arthropoda; class Insecta; order Lepidoptera; family Pieridae; genus Pieris; species Pieris napi. The sequence goes on along the minus strand of NW_025920860.1, from coordinate 550,117 downwards.
TTGATGCACTGAATCCAATTCTAATTTTAATTGTTTTATTTGCTCCAATAATTCGGAATGTTCATATAAACTTCTTGTAGAAATGTCTGGTAAACTTGTTGAGTCATAACAGTCACAGTTCGATTGACCAGAACTAGATGAAAGGTTAAGGGAATCAATAAATCTTCTTTGCTTTCTTCTCATTGTAACATTGTCGTTTTCCATTTGAAAAAAAAAATATATATAAATACAATGATAACAATTGCTAACAGATGTATGGCTTGAACCGATGTGAATCGAACCGGGACATGTAATAGTTATGTGAGAATCCGAGGAAGAGAGATAATACCACTAGCCAACAGGCCTATTACATGTGTTTCAAAATTAAGCAATCTATTTCTATTTGTGTAAATTGCTTTGAAAATACGTTAAAATTCAACTGATGTGAGTCACATCGGAGAACAAAGGATTCACTTAATTTATATGTTTCTTCACTATTATCGTAGTTCACTAGTTTATAGCACTTTACCGGTAAGTTTGTCACTTTATTAGTTTGTAGATTGATTGGAAATTGTATTTTTAAGCAAAAATATGGTTTTATGTAAAATGTTAGGGGTCAAATGGGTCAAATGTTTTATTGCTATTATTGTCACTTTTCCATAAAAAAATACTTATTTAACATTACTACCACAAAGATAACTTTTACAAACTTCACTGATTTACTTTTTAATTGAAATAATGCACCGAAACTATTTATAAACAATAAAATACACGGAGCTATTGTTTACAGGCCAGCGCCATCTACTCGTTTTTACCTACATAGATAGGAAGAAAAATTACAGATAACAAAAACTGTATCAATTGAATTATAGATTATAAATATTACATTATGTTGCCAACAGTCCCACGACACCACATCTATTTTAAGTATTTTTCTTTTTATTGAAATCTCGCTGTTAGCTTTAAGGGTCTTTACAGCTCAGCTCGGCCTTAATGGGCGTTTTTCCCGCGACAAGCGCAAGGGCGTCTCCTGCGAGACTCCGACCCCGGCTTGGGCCGTCGCGAGGTGGTCAAACGGCAGTCTTAGGAACGAGTGTCAAAGATTAATTTATATAATGGCAGCTAATACCAGCACCTTCGCTCCAACATAATATATAAAAAAAAACTGTTAATTATGATAAGTATAGCGAAATTCTAAATTACGCTTGTCATGTATTCCTTATGTTTAAGAATTGATAATCAGAGTACCAGGTTTTGCGGCCATTACATTCCGGACATAAACAAGTATACTAACAGGCAAAAAGTAAACAATATAATATAATTTGTATTACCATGCAATAAGAAAAAATGCCAAGCTAGACTAAATAGCCGAGTTGGTACCGAATACCAATAAATATGTTCCAGTAAAATTTGTTATTCAATCAATTTGAAATCAGAATTCTCGCAATGCAACTTTTAAGCATGTCTCGTCGCTTCATGTAAAATGTCAATGCTGTGGTCAGTTTCCTGACTGTGAAATTAAATTTCTCTCTGGTATTGAATACCTCTGTTACTTACCTCTGTACCTCTGAGCGGTAAAATAAGCGGTGATTAAAATATTCAATTCTTATAACTCTTAGATTATCAGCTAGGATTTCAATCTTATTTCTTCAAGGTATTAGAAACGGGTAAATTAACTGATTTTGCCACGATCCTCTGTTTGCCTTAACACAATTTCCTGGGAAATTGATTGCGCTAGCAATATTGACGTCGACTGCAATTTCTGTCAATGTATCGCAGACTTTAAAGCAAACATTTTATTTGTATAATTTTATATTATATCATTTCGCACACCGGACCGAGTAAAAGTCTAAGGGCGGAAACTGAGTCTACCAATCATATAATAATAATCAGTGGCGCTATAACCTCTTTAGTTCTGGGCCTCAGATTTCTGAATCTGTTTCGTGATCATTTTTCAATTTAATACGCAAGTAGGTGATCAGCCTCCTGTGCCTGACACACGCCGTCGACTTTTTGGGTCTAAGACATGTCGGTTTCCTCACGATGTTTTCCTACACCGTTAGAGCGAATGTTAAATGCGCACATAGAAAGAAAGTCCATTGGTGCACAGCCGGGGATCGAACCTACGACCTCAGGGATGAGAGTCGCACGCTGAAGCCACTAGGCCAACACTGCTCGCACCAATCATATACCATATTATATTATTTAGGTAAACGTCAAATTAATGTTTACTGTATATTTCTATAAAATTTACTATGTCAAAGATCTAGTATACCAACAAATTGGTCTGAAAAAAAGAGAAAAAGAATTAGAAAAAAAATATATATTTCATATTGCTTTCTGTTAGATATTTGGTAGACTAAGTTGGCAACACTGAGCGTCAGTCTTCAATAAACGTTTTGCGAAGTACACGTAAAACGTTTAAAATTTATCACTTTCAACATTTTTTGAATTAATTTAAAAATAATATACATTAATGTTTTATTAGTTTTAATCTCGGATGAATTATTTAAAATTTAAGACAATAATATTTTTCTTATTGGCATTTCTGTATAATACTCCTTGTACATGAATAAGAAATACCATATAAGAAAGGTCGCATTGCAGCGTTGTTACGAAAGTATTAATATGTCTTTATCACAGCGTAAACACAATTTGACAGAAAACGACGGAAATGAGAGTACTTTATAATTAACTAGCGACCCGCCCCGGCTTCGCACGGGTGCAATGCTGATACTAAATACACTACAGAAAAACTGTGAACGTTGTATATAAAAACATAGCGGCCCGCTCCGGCTTCGCACGGGTATAAAATATATAGCCTATGTGATTAAAATCGATCCAGTAGTTTTGATTTATTCATTAATGCCCGTGGCCCGCACGCGTTAAATTTGGAGTAAAACAATCCCCCTTTCCCTATACCATGAAGATTTCCTGCTATCTTTGGAATATCTAAATTCATACACTACATTTTTACTTATTTACTTTTTACATTTTTAACTATTTATTTTATTTTTACAACTTATTACAGAATGTCTTTATAAACAACGTTCACAGCTTTCTTGTCATTAGACAATACAAACATGTTTTCTCTGGAGGTCACTCTTGAAAGAGCGACATACAGCCCTGCGATTCTGTAACTCACTGTTAATCCGTGAGTCCACTACGCAGTAACAGCGCTCCCTTCGTCACTGACGTAATTTTTGGAATCTCATGGTATTCTGTTAAGAAATTTTACATTACGTCTTGATAAGTGGAGGCAGGTAACCTAGTAAGTTGTTGTCTATTAATATCGTGACAATTGACTCATTTTATTTTATAAAAAGAGTAAATTGTCAAAATTTTCATCATACATAAACAAAATATTTTTAATAAAACAAAATAGAGAACAAAATGGTCGACGTTTGAAATAAAATTAATAATATTAAAAAAAAGATAAACTGCCCTGCGATTCTGTAACTCGCTTCACACACTCTCAGCGCTGAGTTTTGCTGTCAAATCGTTCGTTTCGGTGTCATGTTACAATTTGGTATTCTGTTAAACAATAACCGCGACAAAAGCGCCGCTCAAATAAGATTGTTCACATTTGGAACTAAAATTTGGCACTGCTACACTTACGCTCCAAAATTGTTGGTATTTGGTATTCTGATACATACCATTTGACATCTCATCTCATTTAAATGTACATTTTGTACGTCAAATTAAAAGTTGCTCTTCCCTCGCTGAAATCGTCATTTACCAGTGAGTTGCCATTTTTAGCGAAGTTAAAACTTGTTTTATGTGAAAATATTCTAACATAGGACAATCTATATGTATCTTGGGGTAAGTTTATAAAATAATATTTATCAATACAGCATTATTTTACGAAAAAAATTATATATATAAACATTAAGCTTCGTGAAATTGAACTTTGTTTTTGTTACAGAAGGCCCGTTTCCACTTTTAAAGTTTAAACCTCCTCTATTTCAAGAAATAAATGATGTAATCCATTAAAAAATACTTAATATAATATCTATAGATGGCGAAGAAAATGTAGGCACGAAACGACCAATTGGTTTCTCGGCGTTGGTTATTATCGCTTTTTCCAATACTCAAGAAATTATATGGTATTGACGAAACCTAGAACATATGCTGCTGAGATGAACGAAGAGTCTAGTAAATACTAAATAGATGATCTAAGGTAAACATTTTGATTACTTTAGCATTAAAAATATAATTTTTATCCAAGAACCAATTTTTCGATGCAGTCTTGATCATGTCTTGTCTCCAGCAGAGATAAGTCGAACAAAAAACGATAAATAAGATAGGTAAATATTGTAATATATTTGTATTTTTCTACTATACTAAAATTATAAATCTAATAATTTCAGAGATCCCCAAATGTTCAAAATTCCTGATAGAAAAATACATTCTGCCTTTGAAGAAGAAGAATATTACATGTGTATCATACAACAAGGCCCCTGGATATAAAAAGACACAATAGTGCAGACATTTTCAAATTATTGAATTTCGACTATCCTTCAATTTATAATAAATGATAACACAGTACAATTTCGGTTCCTATATTTTTATAAAATATATTGATATAACATTAAGGTTTTGGATAAAAACATTATTCTGCTTTACACAAGTATGAAATACCATCATTACATACATAATGGTTTAAGTACTTATTGAGCTTTTTTAAATTTATCGTTCATAACTATTACTTTTTACAAACTAATTAGAAAATATATTAAAATAAATATATTTATCTACAAAATAAAGTAGAGGTTATTGATTAGCTCTATGTGAGGCTGTGTTTTAATTAGTTTTTATTATACTTAAGTTTGTTTTACTGAAAGTTATTTTGTAGTGTGTTAAAAGTTTACTATAATCATTAAATTAAATGTTTAAAGTTATTATATTGTTCTTTTATTCACCTATAAAGTAACATGGCTTATATATTTTTCATTTCGGCTTACCTATGTATTTAACTCGGTTACTACGTTTTCTATAGGCAGTCATTAAATAAGTGGTAGATTTAATTAATCATTTTATTAATATAATATTATTAGATACAAAAAAAAATATTATGAAGTACACAATTATCTTAAACACGGTAATACAATTTTTCATATAAAAATCATAGTTGTCCAAACTGCATTCAAAATAGATAAGTGGTCTCGGTTTAATATCTCTTCTTAACATTTCAATAATTGGTCATTTTCTTCCTCATTCTTGACAACTACCACTGATGGCTGTAATACAATGATTATCTGTTAAAATTGTAAATAGGAAAATGTGGTAGGTCACTGTACTGACACAATAATATTGCATAGCAATTTAATTATTGTAAAGTTAAGGTAAATAATAAAAAAACTTGCATAAAACACACAAAAACTTATATATGGGATATCTTTGTATTTCTAAGTAAAGTATCTTAAAAACATGTTTGATAATATTATAACTAAGCCAAATATTATTAAAAGTTTTATGGTAACAAGGCTTAGTAATTTCGCACAGTATTTGATTCAGTACTATGAATAAAAAAAATCTTGAGCAAACCTATATTTAGACTCAAAAATCCAAATCCAAGTATGTACTTTAAAAACAATTATTTATTAATGAAACAAATCCAAGACCCATAAAGGGTATGTTTAGTTTTAAAGTGTAGTCAGCAGCAATAACTATCTTTTGATTGCTTCATTAAATAAGTTATGGCAATGTTGTTTCCAACATTTAAAATTAACGTTGATCACTTGAAATGGTATGAATTTGAGCAATTGAAAGCTTATATATTTGATCCAACATACCTAACATGATTATTTATACTTGTATCCTGAAATCTGAACAATTTAATTAAATTCAACTTGATCAGTTAAAATTAATACTTCTTATATTTCATGAATGGAATTTGAAGTTAGGAAACCTAAAAATATTTTTTTATTTGACATTTTTAACCAACAATTTCATTATTCTTTACAATGTCGCTTCGATTTAACCTATTACATTTGACTTCAAATTTGCCATCAAACAAACAAACTTTGTTAACTGTTTTACTAGTCACTACTTATTCCTATTTATTTACTATGATAGTTATTATATTTCTAAAATAGTTTTAATAGAATTCAGTTTTTATGAGTGTTAGTAAAAACATAGGTAATATTGTTGTTGTGTGTTTGACCTCTGAATCACTTAAAAAGGTTGCAATAGTAGTTTCATGGCATCTAAAAAGTACCAACACTTGCACTTACACAAATGAATAAATATATAAACACTAATTTTTCTTCTTTATAGATAGGTACCCTTTTATTTTATAATTACTCAACAAAATATTATATGAAAACATTGGTATTAACCTTGGTTACCTTTAGTAACATTTTGAAAATTTAAAACACCTATCCATCCTGTTTACTTTGAATCCGTAGCCCATTTGCTGAGAGAATCACTTTTAGCGTGACATCATCTTTTATCTTTTTGTTAAGATAATATTCTTAAATTTTTTACAATATATCCAGATGTTAGGTATCCCTTGTTTCGTGCTGAAACATAATTAATATTTTTAAGTTTCTGTCGCTCATATACACCACGGCTGGTCAGTTGTCGGGTAAATACGAAATATAAACTCTTAATTGGAAGTTATAAACAAAATACGTAACTTACGATTGACTAATAAATAAACTCACTACTTACCTTTAAGCGGCCCCATTGCCAGATGGGTTTTAATAATTTTCCTCGCTATTCTATTATTTTCCATCAGATAAATCATTTTTGAGATATTTTCACGGTTTATCTTTTTTTTTAATATTTTTTTTTAATTAAAACGTCGACCTTTTTGTTTTATTAAAAATATTTTGTTTATGTATGATGAAAATTTTGACAATTAACTCTTTTTATAAAATAAAATGAAAAAAAATTTATATATATAAACATTAAGCTTCGTGAAATTGAACTTTGTTTTTGTTACAGAAGGCCCGTTTCCACTTTTAAAGTTTAAACCTCCTCTATTTCAAGAAATAAATGATGTAATCCATTAAAAAATACTTAATATAATATCTATAGATGGCGAAGAAAATGTAGGCACGAAACGACCAATTGGTTTCTCGGCGTTGGTTATTATCGCTTTTTCCAATACTCAAGAAATTATATGGTATTGACGAAACCTAGAACATATGCTGCTGAGATGAACGAAGAGTCTAGTAAATACTAAATAGATGATCTAAGGTAAACATTTTGATTACTTTAGCATTAAAAATATAATTTTTATCCAAGAACCAATTTTTCGATGCAGTCTTGATCATGTCTTGTCTCCAGCAGAGATAAGTCGAACAAAAAACGATAAATAAGATAGGTAAATATTGTAATATATTTGTATTTTTCTACTATACTAAAATTATAAATCTAATAATTTCAGAGATCCCCAAATGTTCAAAATTCCTGATAGAAAAATACATTCTGCCTTTGAAGAAGAAGAATATTACATGTGTATCATACAACAAGGCCCCTGGATATAAAAAGACACAATAGTGCAGACATTTTCAAATTATTGAATTTCGACTATCCTTCAATTTATAATAAATGATAACACAGTACAATTTCGGTTCCTATATTTTTATAAAATATATTGATATAACATTAAGGTTTTGGATAAAAACATTATTCTGCTTTACACAAGTATGAAATACCATCATTACATACATAATGGTTTAAGTACTTATTGAGCTTTTTTAAATTTATCGTTCATAACTATTACTTTTTACAAACTAATTAGAAAATATATTAAAATAAATATATTTATCTACAAAATAAAGTAGAGGTTATTGATTAGCTCTATGTGAGGCTGTGTTTTAATTAGTTTTTATTATACTTAAGTTTGTTTTACTGAAAGTTATTTTGTAGTGTGTTAAAAGTTTACTATAATCATTAAATTAAATGTTTAAAGTTATTATATTGTTCTTTTATTCACCTATAAAGTAACATGGCTTATATATTTTTCATTTCGGCTTACCTATGTATTTAACTCGGTTACTACGTTTTCTATAGGCAGTCATTAAATAAGTGGTAGATTTAATTAATCATTTTATTAATATAATATTATTAGATACAAAAAAAAATATTATGAAGTACACAATTATCTTAAACACGGTAATACAATTTTTCATATAAAAATCATAGTTGTCCAAACTGCATTCAAAATAGATAAGTGGTCTCGGTTTAATATCTCTTCTTAACATTTCAATAATTGGTCATTTTCTTCCTCATTCTTGACAACTACCACTGATGGCTGTAATACAATGATTATCTGTTAAAATTGTAAATAGGAAAATGTGGTAGGTCACTGTACTGACACAATAATATTGCATAGCAATTTAATTATTGTAAAGTTAAGGTAAATAATAAAAAAACTTGCATAAAACACACAAAAACTTATATATGGGATATCTTTGTATTTCTAAGTAAAGTATCTTAAAAACATGTTTGATAATATTATAACTAAGCCAAATATTATTAAAAGTTTTATGGTAACAAGGCTTAGTAATTTCGCACAGTATTTGATTCAGTACTATGAATAAAAAAAAATCTTGAGCAAACCTATATTTAGACTCAAAAATCCAAATCCAAGTATGTACTTTAAAAACAATTATTTATTAATGAAACAAATCCAAGACCCATAAAGGGTATGTTTAGTTTTAAAGTGTAGTCAGCAGCAATAACTATCTTTTGATTGCTTCATTAAATAAGTTATGGCAATGTTGTTTCCAACATTTAAAATTAACGTTGATCACTTGAAATGGTATGAATTTGAGCAATTGAAAGCTTATATATTTGATCCAACATACCTAACATGATTATTTATACTTGTATCCTGAAATCTGAACAATTAAATTAAATTCAACTTGATCAGTTAAAATTAATACTTCTTATATTTCATGAATGGAATTTGAAGTTAGGAAACCTAAAAATATTTTTTTATTTGACATTTTTAACCAACAATTTCATTATTCTTTACAATGTCGCTTCGATTTAACCTATTACATTTGACTTCAAATTTGCCATCAAACAAACAAACTTTGTTAACTGTTTTACTAGTCACTACTTATTCCTATTTATTTACTATGATAGTTATTATATTTCTAAAATAGTTTTAATAGAATTCAGTTTTTATGAGTGTTAGTAAAAACATAGGTAATATTGTTGTTGTGTGTTTGACCTCTGAATCACTTAAAAAGGTTGCAATAGTAGTTTCATGGCATCTAAAAAGTACCAACACTTGCACTTACACAAATGAATAAATATATAAACACTAATTTTTCTTCTTTATAGATAGGTACCCTTTTATTTTATAATTACTCAACAAAATATTATATGAAAACATTGGTATTAACCTTGGTTACCTTTAGTAACATTTTGAAAATTTAAAACACCTATCCATCCTGTTTACTTTGAATCCGTAGCCCATTTGCTGAGAGAATCACTTTTAGCGTGACATCATCTTTTATCTTTTTGTTAAGATAATATTCTTAAATTTTTTACAATATATCCAGATGTTAGGTATCCCTTGTTTCGTGCTGAAACATAATTAATATTTTTAAGTTTCTGTCGCTCATATACACCACGGCTGGTCAGTTGTCGGGTAAATACGAAATATAAACTCTTAATTGGAAGTTATAAACAAAATACGTAACTTACGATTGACTAATAAATAAACTCACTACTTACCTTTAAGCGGCCCCATTGCCAGATGGGTTTTAATAATTTTCCTCGCTATTCTATTATTTTCCATCAGATAAATCATTTTTGAGATATTTTCACGGTTTATCTTTTTTTTTAATATTTTTTTTTAATTAAAACGTCGACCTTTTTGTTTTATTAAAAATATTTTGTTTATGTATGATGAAAATTTTGACAATTAACTCTTTTTATAAAATAAAATGAAAAAAAATTTATATATATAAACATTAAGCTTCGTGAAATTGAACTTTGTTTTTGTTACAGAAGGCCCGTTTCCACTTTTAAAGTTTAAACCTCCTCTATTTCAAGAAATAAATGATGTAATCCATTAAAAAATACTTAATATAATATCTATAGATGGCGAAGAAAATGTAGGCACGAAACGACCAATTGGTTTCTCGGCGTTGGTTATTATCGCTTTTTCCAATACTCAAGAAATTATATGGTATTGACGAAACCTAGAACATATGCTGCTGAGATGAACGAAGAGTCTAGTAAATACTAAATAGATGATCTAAGGTAAACATTTTGATTACTTTAGCATTAAAAATATAATTTTTATCCAAGAACCAATTTTTCGATGCAGTCTTGATCATGTCTTGTCTCCAGCAGAGATAAGTCGAACAAAAAACGATAAATAAGATAGGTAAATATTGTAATATATTTGTATTTTTCTACTATACTAAAATTATAAATCTAATAATTTCAGAGATCCCCAAATGTTCAAAATTCCTGATAGAAAAATACATTCTGCCTTTGAAGAAGAAGAATATTACATGTGTATCATACAACAAGGCCCCTGGATATAAAAAGACACAATAGTGCAGACATTTTCAAATTATTGAATTTCGACTATCCTTCAATTTATAATAAATGATAACACAGTACAATTTCGGTTCCTATATTTTTATAAAATATATTGATATAACATTAAGGTTTTGGATAAAAACATTATTCTGCTTTACACAAGTATGAAATACCATCATTACATACATAATGGTTTAAGTACTTATTGAGCTTTTTTAAATTTATCGTTCATAACTATTACTTTTTACAAACTAATTAGAAAATATATTAAAATAAATATATTTATCTACAAAATAAAGTAGAGGTTATTGATTAGCTCTATGTGAGGCTGTGTTTTAATTAGTTTTTATTATACTTAAGTTTGTTTTACTGAAAGTTATTTTGTAGTGTGTTAAAAGTTTACTATAATCATTAAATTAAATGTTTAAAGTTATTATATTGTTCTTTTATTCACCTATAAAGTAACATGGCTTATATATTTTTCATTTCGGCTTACCTATGTATTTAACTCGGTTACTACGTTTTCTATAGGCAGTCATTAAATAAGTGGTAGATTTAATTAATCATTTTATTAATATAATATTATTAGATACAAAAAAAAATATTATGAAGTACACAATTATCTTAAACACGGTAATACAATTTTTCATATAAAAATCATAGTTGTCCAAACTGCATTCAAAATAGATAAGTGGTCTCGGTTTAATATCTCTTCTTAACATTTCAATAATTGGTCATTTTCTTCCTCATTCTTGACAACTACCACTGATGGCTGTAATACAATGATTATCTGTTAAAATTGTAAATAGGAAAATGTGGTAGGTCACTGTACTGACACAATAATATTGCATAGCAATTTAATTATTGTAAAGTTAAGGTAAATAATAAAAAAACTTGCATAAAACACACAAAAACTTATATATGGGATATCTTTGTATTTCTAAGTAAAGTATCTTAAAAACATGTTTGATAATATTATAACTAAGCCAAATATTATTAAAAGTTTTATGGTAACAAGGCTTAGTAATTTCGCACAGTATTTGATTCAGTACTATGAATAAAAAAAATCTTGAGCAAACCTATATTTAGACTCAAAAATCCAAATCCAAGTATGTACTTTAAAAACAATTATTTATTAATGAAACAAATCCAAGACCCATAAAGGGTATGTTTAGTTTTAAAGTGTAGTCAGCAGCAATAACTATCTTTTGATTGCTTCATTAAATAAGTTATGGCAATGTTGTTTCCAACATTTAAAATTAACGTTGATCACTTGAAATGGTATGAATTTGAGCAATTGAAAGCTTATATATTTGATCCAACATACCTAACATGATTATTTATACTTGTATCCTGAAATCTGAACAATTAAATTAAATTCAACTTGATCAGTTAAAATTAATACTTCTTATATTTCATGAATGGAATTTGAAGTTAGGAAACCTAAAAATATTTTTTTATTTGACATTTTTAACCAACAATTTCATTATTCTTTACAATGTCGCTTCGATTTAACCTATTACATTTGACTTCAAATTTGCCATCAAACAAACAAACTTTGTTAACTGTTTTACTAGTCACTACTTATTCCTATTTATTTACTATGATAGTTATTATATTTCTAAAATAGTTTTAATAGAATTCAGTTTTTATGAGTGTTAGTAAAAACATAGGTAATATTGTTGTTGTGTGTTTGACCTCTGAATCACTTAAAAAGGTTGCAATAGTAGTTTCATGGCATCTAAAAAGTACCAACACTTGCACTTACACAAATGAATAAATATATAAACACTAATTTTTCTTCTTTATAGATAGGTACCCTTTTATTTTATAATTACTCAACAAAATATTATATGAAAACATTGGTATTAACCTTGGTTACCTTTAGTAACATTTTGAAAATTTAAAACACCTATCCATCCTGTTTACTTTGAATCCGTAGCCCATTTGCTGAGAGAATCACTTTTAGCGTGACATCATCTTTTATCTTTTTGTTAAGATAATATTCTTAAATTTTTTACAATATATCCAGATGTTAGGTATCCCTTGTTTCGTGCTGAAACATAATTAATATTTTTAAGTTTCTGTCGCTCATATACACCACGGCTGGTCAGTTGTCGGGTAAATACGAAATATAAACTCTTAATTGGAAGTTATAAACAAAATACGTAACTTACGATTGACTAATAAATAAACTCACTACTTACCTTTAAGCGGCCCCATTGCCAGATGGGTTTTAATAATTTTCCTCGCTATTCTATTATTTTCCATCAGATAAATCATTTTTGAGATATTTTCACGGTTTATCTTTTTTTTTAATATTTTTTTTTAATTAAAACGTCGACCTTTTTGTTTTATTAAAAATATTTTGTTTATGTATGATGAAAATTTTGACAATTAACTCTTTTTATAAAATAAAATGAGTCAATTGTCACGATATTAATAGACAACAACTCACTAGGTTACCTCCCTCCACTTATCAAGACGTAATGTAAAATTTATTAACAGAATACCATGAGATTCCAAAAATTATGTCAGTGACGAAGGGAGCGCTGTTACTGCGTAGTGGACTCACGGAATAACTATTATTTTATAAAAAGAGTTAATTGTCAAAATTTTCATCATACATAAACAAAATATTTTTAATAAAACAAAATGGTCGACGTTTGAATTAAAAAAAATATTAAAAAAAAAGATAAACCGACAGAAACTTAAAAATATTAATTATGTTTCAGCACGAAACAAGGGATGATACCTAACATCTGGATATATTGTAAAAAATTTAAGAATATTATCTTAACAAAAAGATAAAAGATGATGTCACGCTAAAAGTGATTCTCTCAGCAAATGGGCTACGGATTCAAAGTAAACAGGATGGATAGGTGTTTTAAATTTTCAAAATGTTACTAAAGGTAACCAAGGTTAATACCAATGTTTTCATATAATATTTTGTTGAGTAATTATAAAATAAAAGGGTACCTATCTATAAAGAAGAAAAATTAGTGTTTATATATTTATTCATTTGTGTAAGTGCAAGTGTTGGTACTTTTTAGATGCCATGAAACTACTATTGCAACCTTTTTAAGTGATTCAGAGGTCAAACACACAACAACAATATTACCTATGTTTTTACTAACACTCATAAAAACTGAATTCTATTAAAACTATTTTAGAAATATAATAACTATCATAGTAAATAAATAGGAATAAGTAGTGACTAGTAAAACAGTTAACAAAGTTTGTTTGTTTGATGGCAAATTTGAAGTCAAATGTAATAGGTTAAATCGAAGCGACATTGTAAAGAATAATGAAATTGTTGGTTAAAAATGTCAAATAAAAAAATATTTTTAGGTTTCCTAACTTCAAATTCCATTCATGAAATATAAGAAGTATTAATTTTAACTGATCAAGTTGAATTTAATTTAATTGTTCAGATTTCAGGATACAAGTATAAATAATCATGTTAGGTATGTTGGATCAAATATATAAGCTTTCAATTGCTCAAATTCATACCATTTCAAGTGATCAACGTTAATTTTAAATGTTGGAAACAACATTGCCATAACTTATTTAATGAAGCAATCAAAAGATAGTTATTGCTGCTGACTACACTTTAAAACTAAACATACCCTTTATGGGTCTTGGATTTGTTTCATTAATAAATAATTGTTTTTAAAGTACATACTTGGATTTGGATTTTTGAGTCTAAATATAGGTTTGCTCAAGATTTTTTTTATTCATAGTACTGAATCAAATACTGTGCGAAATTACTAAGCCTTGTTACCATAAAACTTTTAATAATATTTGGCTTAGTTATAATATTATCAAACATGTTTTTAAGATACTTTACTTAGAAATACAAAGATATCCCATATATAAGTTTTTGTGTGTTTTATGCAAGTTTTTTTATTATTTACCTTAACTTTACAATAATTAAATTGCTATGCAATATTATTGTGTCAGTACAGTGACCTACCACATTTTCCTATTTACAATTTTAACAGATAATCATTGTATTACAGCCATCAGTGGTAGTTGTCAAGAATGAGGAAGAAAATGACCAATTATTGAAATGTTAAGAAGAGATATTAAACCGAGACCACTTATCTATTTTGAATGCAGTTTGGACAACTATGATTTTTATATGAAAAATTGTATTACCGTGTTTAAGATAATTGTGTACTTCATAATATTTTTTTTTGTATCTAATAATATTATATTAATAAAATGATTAATTAAATCTACCACTTATTTAATGACTGCCTATAGAAAACGTAGTAACCGAGTTAAATACATAGGTAAGCCGAAATGAAAAATATATAAGCCATGTTACTTTATAGGTGAATAAAAGAACAATATAATAACTTTAAACATTTAATTTAATGATTATAGTAAACTTTTAACACACTACAAAATAACTTTCAGTAAAACAAACTTAAGTATAATAAAAACTAATTAAAACACAGCCTCACATAGAGCTAATCAATAACCTCTACTTTATTTTGTAGATAAATATATTTATTTTAATATATTTTCTAATTAGTTTGTAAAAAGTAATAGTTATGAACGATAAATTTAAAAAAGCTCAATAAGTACTTAAACCATTATGTATGTAATGATGGTATTTCATACTTGTGTAAAGCAGAATAATGTTTTTATCCAAAACCTTAATGTTATATCAATATATTTTATAAAAATATAGGAACCGAAATTGTACTGTGTTATCATTTATTATAAATTGAAGGATAGTCGAAATTCAATAATTTGAAAATGTCTGCACTATTGTGTCTTTTTATATCCAGGGGCCTTGTTGTATGATACACATGTAATATTCTTCTTCTTCAAAGGCAGAATGTATTTTTCTATCAGGAATTTTGAACATTTGGGGATCTCTGAAATTATTAGATTTATAATTTTAGTATAGTAGAAAAATACAAATATATTACAATATTTACCTATCTTATTTATCGTTTTTTGTTCGACTTATCTCTGCTGGAGACAAGACATGATCAAGACTGCATCGAAAAATTGGTTCTTGGATAAAAATTATATTTTTAATGCTAAAGTAATCAAAATGTTTACCTTAGATCATCTATTTAGTATTTACTAGACTCTTCGTTCATCTCAGCAGCATAATATGTTCTAGGTTTCGTCAATACCATATAATTTCTTGAGTATTGGAAAAAAGCGATAATAACCAACGCCGAGAAACCAATTGGTCGTTTCGTGCCTACATTTTCTTTGCCATCTATAGATATTATATTAAGTATTTTTTAATGGATTACATCATTTATTTCTTGAAATAGAGGTTTAAACTTTAAAAGTGGAAACGGGCCTTCTGTAACAATAACAAAGTTCAATTTCACGAAGCTTAATGTTTATATATATAATTTTTTTCGTAAAATAATGCTGTATTGATAAATATTATTTTATAAACTTACCCCAAGCTACATATAGATTGTCCTATGTTAGAATATTTTCACATAAAACAAGTTTTAACTTCGCTAAAAATGGCTAACTCACTGGTAATTGGTAAATGACGATTTCAGCGAGGGAAGAGCAACTTTTAATTTGTCAATTGTCGTACAAAATGTACATTTAAGTGAGATGAGATGTCAAATGGTATGTATCAGAATACCAAATACCAACAATTTTGGAGCGTAAGTGTAGCAGTGCCAAATTTTAGTTCCAAATGTTAACAATCTCATTTGAGCGGCGCTTTTGTCGCGGTTATTGTTTAACAGAATACCAAATTGTAACATGACACCGAAACGAACGATTTGACAGCAAAAATCAGCGCTGAGGGTGTGTGAAGTGAGTTACAGAATCGCAGGGCAGTTGTCCATGTGAAAAACAGTCAACGCTCAAATCTAAGCCTGCAACGTTGAAGGTTTGACCCTGCGATTTATTAATGGTCATTGCAAAAGATGTCTTTAATCGTGGCTCATCTTGAGCTATATTTTGTAAAAGTCTCGTTTGATCGTATGATGTTTCTCTTGTGTATTCGGCACTGTTAGTTAAATCTGAGTTAGTAGTATTAGCTGGCATCGGCAGCCCAAAATCCTTGATCGATTTACCCGAAAGTAATAGCACTACTTTGTTCAATTCCAATAATGCTTCGTCAAATATGTTTTGATCATATTGTACATCATCTGAGTTTAACTCTCGCCGTCGCCGAATCAGAATATCACTTGCCATATTTTCTTGAAATTTATTCCATAGATTAACAGAATCAGTTAATTGACAAAACACTACTATGACGGCAAATAAATATCTTAATGATGTAGCTAAACGACAAACAGCTGCTTCTGATAATGTGTTTTCCCAGTGAGAATCGTCTTCCAAGAGCCCCATAGCTTTGCATGCTGCTTGATAAGTATTGTAAACAACACCTTGTACAGTTCTTAGGTGTGCAAAGGATGTCGGGCCTTTTAAAATATGCAGTAACATTCTCAGATAAAAGCATTCGCTGTTGTTGGGATGAACCACGTAGACTCTGCCAAGAGCATCCGTTTTTTTTACTCCGGGGAAACCATCAACCGCAGTACCTTGTTTTCGCCGTTGAAAAGTTTTAGAACTCTGGTTCCATGTATAGTAACCTGGAACTCTATCATATGTCAGTGTTTTCGCGAAATCATCTTGAGCACATAACTTGAAGAATGCTGTCAATGTTGTATCCCGCGGGTTATTAACAACTTCTTGTATATTGTTCTCTGTGAAATATACTCTTTGTCCATTTTCTAAATGAACTGCAAGGTGGACAATTGTGGGAGCCCGGCCGTGCACTTCGAATGATAAAATCCTTCATACAGCTTCAGAGCTGCAGATGTAACGTCCAGACTGATATTTTTCCACTTCATTTGGTGATTGTATGCTGAAAGTGGCTTGATCACTGACTGCCTTTATTAATGTACTTAGTAACATATTGAATTGCACAACTCTACGTTGATGTGGGCATCGAAAATTTTCAAAAGGACCGGATTATAGGGAACGATCCATATCAATATCATGGTTTCGGACGGTAGCATTTTGCCCACCCTGTTCTGGCGATCGTCGACGATATTTGGGATATCCGTCATCGCTAGTACTTGTTTGAGTTTGGAACGACTTCGGAAATTTTTTGCTGCCTTTAGAACCTCGCATACATGGAGAATTCGGGTTTAAAGTCCCGCAAGGGCCATGTACCATATGTTTCTTTACGATTTCGTACAGGATAGGATCTTCATTTTTATCCGGTAATTCAGCTGAAATAACCCTGTCAATTTGGTTTTGTCTAATTTTGTTCACTAACCACACCAACAGGTGTACATGTGGCAAGCCACGTTTCTGCCATTCTATTGTGTACATATGACATCGCGGCGGACCGAATATATGAGACTTGTTAATGAGGTGCAGGAGTTTCTGTACTTTTAAATGGAAGACTCTGTTAACTATATCGTATCTGTCTTGTGGAGTTAAATTGGTGTTAATATTTTCTTTGATTTCCGGCCAATTTGGGTTACATGTTGCAGTTATAAATAAATCAGGTTTGCCGTAATTTCTTACGTAAGTCATGGCGTCTTGCGATTTTTCGTGTAAATATCGAGGTCCATCTGTGAATGATGAAGGTAGTAACCAACTGCCCAATGCCGTTGCGGTGTTCATTCGCCTGTAAAGCATCCTGAAGATGAACGTAATTTTCAGCTCTCAATTTAGTTTGATTATTACGGATGTAGGCCAATCTCAGATTCAATTTTCGCATATTGATCTACCAAGTATTGGTTTGTTAACATTCCATAACTAAGCAAAGTATTGAAATTGTTACGTCTTGTCATTATACGGTAGCAATAGTAGTTCATACATGACACTGTTTTACGCAGAGGTGTACCACCGATTGGGTCAACTTGAGAAATATTAATGGCATAACCATTTTCTCCACGACATAGCATCAAAGGACATTGTAAGCTGTCATAAGATCTGTGTAACTCTGAAATTTTTTGCAAATTATCATCACGACTATGCAATACAATATCTCTTTTTTCAAATTGCTGTCCAGCTATCACCACTGCTACACAAGCTTCACCAGCTTAGCATGGGACTAGGTCAATAGGTGTGAATTGTCTTTAAAATAAAATATATATATTTAACGAGGCTCACGCAACCACGGAATAGACGCGGCTAAACCATAGAACACAGCCTAACTTTATATAAATCACCTTTATTTATAATTTGTAAATTTTTTATTGTCAAAATTCCGAACAAAATTAATGCTTATGGACAAGTTGTATGGTTTTTTTTAGTTTAAATAATCTCCTAATGCCCGCATTTAAATAACCTTCAGCTAAAGCAATAAAATTGTTTTATTATTTTGCTTTGATGATGACAGTTCGGAGTTAAATGTTAACTTCCGCATTATAATAATAATTAGCATTACATCTCGCGCTTTCGTGAATTTAATAAAAGAGAATATGTAAAAATATATCATTTAAGTAAATTAAATTTATGTTAATTTCAATATGGGAATTGAAAGTGATAGATTAATTTTAACGATATATTTAGAGTTATCTCACACCGCCGCTCAACGGCGGAAATTTAGTCCTTCAAGGAAAAAGTGTAACAACTGGCAACAGAGGATAGCACTGTTAAGGCCCATTAGATGCCTGGTATATGAAAAAAAAAATAGTCATCAATAGGAAACTTGACATTCACGTAAATAAAAGATGATATAATGAAGCATTGTCAACAGGGGCGCGGGAGGCGGAGGAGCGTATGACGATGTCTCGGCTATTTTGGATTCCCTGACTGTCAGCTACGACAAAAGAGTGAGGCCCAATTATGGCGGTGAGTGATCTTCATATTCCCAAAACTCCGCTTTGCTTACTGCAAAAATCTAACGCTATTTACATAATTTTGCTGTGAGTGCAAGAGTGGTAATAGTGCACACGTTCAAAATTTCTCAAACTTTTTGTTAACATAATAATTTGTTGTTGTTATGTGATGTAAATCAAAATATAGGATAGCATTGGACGACGAAAGCTATGTTCCAGAATGTCTATGTCGGCGATTGAACACGCCATAATTGTTGTGTCCGGACACCACGATGAATTGTTGAAGATAATGACGTCATAAATTATTGGTTTGTTGGCATCAGCCATTTACTTTCGACATTAAAGTCCACTTTTTAAAGGCTTCTGATTGGTTCGGCCGCTCAACCGAACTAAACCGAATTAAATAAATATTTACCTGCAATTAATATCAATCTTTACACGTTTGTAAAAATATAATCATTATATATAAATTTGCGCCCACATCTACAATAGAACAGCGACGAAAAAAATTATGCATATTTCTTAAATGTTATTTAATTTTTAGGGCTTAGTAAGTAAAATTTTACTAGCGCGACTATGAATGTAAATTCAAATCAATAGTGTGTTATGACAACAAAACTACATTACTATTCTGTTTGTACATTTGCCCGAAGTAATTTCTTACATAAATAATAATATTTGAATTCGCTTTGAATAATTTAAGCTCATTGTCTGAGCTGTCAGGAGAGCTGAATGTCTCGTTTCTAGAACTATTATTGTTGCACAATTCTTTAAGAAGCATATTTAAAATTAATATTTCAGAAAATACGAAAGTAAAATTATATTTTATTATCTCGCGCATGCGTGCTCGACTCACGATTAGGCTTGATTGCAGGTCCGCCAGTGGAGGTGGGCGTCACCATGAATGTGCTGTCTATCAGCTCCATCTCCGAAGTTAACATGGTACTAGTCAATGTCAGGTAACGCTTTTCTTGGCCGCTTCGGCTCAGCGCCGAGCGACCGAGCAGGCCTAGACACTAGACTGCGAGCATGCCGGGGCATTGGAGCAGACCTCCTGGTCGGTTTAACACTACCACAAATGCTATTTACTGTTCCAAATTTAAAACTTCATTGGCAAGTAGTGTTACCTTCCAGGTGTGTCAAAAAAGATAAATATGTAATTTGCTCAAGACCCAAGACTCTGTCGATGCTTTATTGTTGTTATTTTGTTTTGAGCTTTTTATGTTTTTGAGAAGGTATCTGTTGTGTTTGTGGGTTTCTTACTATTGTCTCTACTGTGTCCCATATTGGCGTTTACACCTCAAAATTGCCACTCGCAATAATTATTTT
Source organism: Pieris napi (assembly GCF_905475465.1). Lineage (NCBI taxonomy): Eukaryota > Metazoa > Arthropoda > Insecta > Lepidoptera > Pieridae > Pieris > Pieris napi. The sequence goes on along the minus strand of NW_025920860.1, from coordinate 529,481 downwards.
CTTACTTTCAGTAATCTTGTTTTGAATGTATTTAATGTTTGTAATTTTTTTTTTATTTATTTACACTTCGTTGCAAATAAAAGAAACACAATACATAAAAGTTATAAGGGATGCAACGGGCGGCCTTATCGCTTGTAAAGCGATCTCTCCAGGCAACCCTAGTTAAAGAGAAAAACTAAAAAAAAAAAGAAACATGATGCGTGCGAGAAGTGCAGAACCAAATGTTATATAAAAAAATAAAAATAATATATATATATATATATAGAACCTTAATCTAAAGTAATAAAAAAAAAATTAATAACAGACTAAAAACTTAAAAGCTAATCTTACAAATTCATGAACAGCGAATAGTGATGTAAAAGGAAACATAATACAAGAACAATTATACAAGTCACGATTGATCAGGATAGGATAAGGTTAAGAAATGATTATACAGAAGAGTTTGTAAAGATGACAGAGAGGTAGCCAATCGTATGGAGTCGGGCAGCCTATTCCACAACTTAATAGTGGAGATCGTAAATGAATTGCCTAAGAAGGATGAAGTGTGGGATGGAATTTCCAAATAAACATCTATTAGAAGAGCGTAACATATAGTTAGAAGGACCTAAGAATTTGAAGTGATTTTTGACATAAGAAGGGGTTTTCGGATTGAAAAGAATGGAGTATAGAAGTTGAAGAAGATGAGCGTGACGTCTGAATCGAACAGGTAGCCACCCCAGCTGCCTGCGGAATTTAGACACATGGACATATTTTCTAAGACCAAATATGAAACGTATGCAGAAATTCTGCAGGCGTTCGATCTTGTCAAGTAGCTCTTCGTTCAATTCAGAGGAGCATGAGTCCGCATAATCGAGAATAGGAAGCAAAAGAGACTGCGCTAACATAGTTTTAGTGCGGATAGGAAGGAAATTAGAAAGACGTCTCAGAGTAAAAGAAACTGCGTAAAGTTTACGGCTGATCTCCTTTACGTGATGACCCCAGGAAAACGTTTGGTCGAAGAAGACCCCAAGGTTTTTAACAGTCTTATTGAGGGCCAAGGCCACACCATCAAGGTAAACACCAGGGGGCTGAGCCCATTTGACTCTTGAAATAAAGAAAGGGCTTCCGATGATAATGACTTGACTCTTGGCAGGATTAATTTGAAGACCAAAGTCTTTACTCCAGTTGGCTATGTTTTCAAGATCATCATTCATCGCCTGTATTGCAAGAGGAAGCTCATCCAGTGTAGACTGAACGTAGATTTGGAGGTCATCAACGTAAAGGTGATAATTAGCGGATAGATGTGCAGTCAGGGTGTTGATAAAGATAGAAAAAAGAAGAGGTGAAAGAACGCCACCCTGCGGAACACCAGTACTTATATTATTCCACTGAGAGTAAGCATCATTCATTTTAATACGCTGCCGACGACCGTTATGATAGCTATGAAACCAGTCAATAGCGGATGGACAGATATTCATAGAGCGAAGCAACCCAAGCAGAATTTCAAAGTTCACAGTATTGAAAGCATTGCTAAAGTAAAGCAGAGTGAGAACAGTGAGCTGCCCACCATCCATCCCTCGGCGAATGTCGTCACAAACTTTAACCAATGCAGTAGTCGTGCTATGCCCCGGGCGGAAACCCGATTGGAGAGGGTCTAGAATTGAGTTTTTATTCAGAAATCCGGTAAGCTGCGAGTGTATAAGGCGCTCTAGAGCTTTAGATAGGAATGGTGGAATAGAAATGGGCCGGAAGTCAGAAAAGTTAGTGGGATCGGGCCGTTTGGGAATAGAAATAACTAAACTATCCTTCCAAGAAGTAGGGAATTTACCACTAGTAACTGAATAATTAAAAATATGAGTAATAACTTGAAGAATAGCTGGCAAGATAGGTAAGATCATAGCACGACTAACTTGATCACATCCGACAGCATTCGACGAGATAGACAGGATGCAACCCTCCACTTCGCGCTCGGTGAATTCAGTGAAATTAAATGGCATGAAGTTTGGAGTTGGAAGAGAAGCTAGTTTATTGATTGTCTTCCTAAGAGAAGACTTATCGTGGGCAGGTGAAGTGAGAGTTAAGGTTGTTTATATCTATTGCTGAAGAAATAATATCCTGTGCCGATCTGCCAATCCGATTTTTGAGGTGTCGCCATTGGATACTGAGTCGTGGATATGTTGCCTTTGAGCATCACGACAGCGAGTATAACAACGATTGCAAACTACTTTATATTTTTCGCGCTCCGCATCAGATTTGGCAGTTCTCATTTTAGCTATGGCTCTGTTTTTTTTGTGAATCAATCTTTTTATCTCATCAGAGTGCCAGGGAGCAGGTAAATGTTTAAGTTTAACACGTCTCAATGGGGCGTGCTTATCATAGAGGTTTGTGATGGAAGAAGTGAACAACTCAACTTTGTCGTCGAGGTAAGCTAAGTCGTACAGACCACTCCAGTCAATTTTGGAAGCATCACTGAGCAGGCTATCATGGTCGATTCCACCAAAGCTGCGACGCATAACTACCGTGGGCTTCTGTTTGGGTGGCTTCGCTTTAAATGAGAGATAGAGAAGGTCATGGTGAGAGAAGGCGACAGCAGGAAGTTGCCCATGCTTAGTGACAAGGTGAGGAGAGGAAACAAAAATAAGATCCAAAAGTGACGGAGTAAAACCGGGGACTTTATGCGTAGCGTTAAGATATAAGTTTTGTAGGTTGTAAGAGTAAGTTAAAGAAAGGAGCCGTCTGGAGCGAGAATCATTTTTCAGCAGACATGTGTTAAAGTCACCCATGACTATTGTGTTTTTATATAAGGGAGAAAATTGGTCAATGGTGTCTTCAAAGGAATCAAAGTAGTCCACCGATGATGAAGGGGAATAGAAGACTCCCAGGAGAAGCTTAGAAGTGGGTAGAAGAACTTCGATAAGGAGATGCTCGGCTGCATTGCCAAATGGAGGCTGTGGCGATGAGTTAATGATGGGATGTGAGAACGTAAGTAAATTGCCACACCACCTCCACGCATGCCCAGTCGGTCATTTCTAATTAAATTGTAACCAGGAAGAGTGTAAGTACCAGAGGAGAGGGAAGGATTGAACCGAGGTGATTGGAATGCCAAGCACGTTCATTGGGCCTCTAGGCTAACGACAACAAGAGGCAGAGACCTTAAGAAAAGTATAGATAAACACAATCACAATCACAGTGATCTCAACGACGGACCCGATCAACTGGCCGACTGACTCAAACAGGCTTCCGGACGTCATAGACTTTTTCGTCATAAAAGGCCTGTCTAGACTTTCTTACCAAATACAAACTTGCTTAGACTCGAGTACAAACCATGTTCCAGTTATATTGACAATTGGAATTACTGCCTTGAGCAAAGAACACAGCCTTAAATTGTACAATAATCGAACTGATTGGAACTCATATCGAGAACTGGTCCATGACAGACTAGACCTAACAATTGCCTTAAAAAGTGAAGCAGACATTGATCACGCAACTCGCTTACTAACCGAAGTGATCCAAGAAAGCTGCTGGATGTCCACGCCCGAAATCACTGCTCGTCTGCCACAGAGTAAGACCTACTCGGACACCATACGACAAAAATATTAGAAAAACGAAGGCTACGTCGAATATGGCACACTAGTAGACTGACATATGACAAAACTGCGCTTAATAAAGCGATACGTGATTTAAAATCCCTAATATCCGAAGCTAACGAAGCAGCCTTGAGTAAATACCAGGAAGGATTGTCAGCAACAAAAGCCACCGATTTCTCGCTCTGGAGAGCCTTCAAAAACTTAGCTCGACCACTACACCAAAAGCCACCACTACGAACGCAGAACGGGCAGTGGATTAGAACGGAACGAGAAAAAGCTGAAGTTTTTGCTAATCATCTCAGTCAAGTATTCAAACCGAATGACCCCAGTCCTAATGTAGATGAATCGGATATCGAACTAATCATTGACCAAGACCTGCAACTTGACTACCATTAAAACTAGTGACACCACGGGAAATTAATCGCAACATCAAATCTATGGACAATAATAAAGCACCGGGCTATGACTTAATAGACAAAAAGGAATCGATAGAAAGATAGTGTACCTTACAATGCTATTTAATGCAATCCTAAGAGCTGGATACTACTCAGACTTATGGAAGGTATCACAAGTGACTATGATCCACAAACCTGGAAAACCGATTCACGAAATCACATCATATAGATTAGTCTGCTGCCTATTATGTCCAAATTATTTGAGAAATCTCTACTACACAGAATGCTAAACATAATAAAACAAAAACCTATCATACCAGAACATCAGTTTGGCTTTAGGCAAGAACATGCCACAATAGAACAAGTCCACAGAGTATGTAGAAAAATAAGAAACTCCCTCGAGAGGAGAGAATACTGCTCATCTGTATTTCTTGACGTACAACAAGCCTTTGACAGAGTGTGGCATAAGGGTCTTTTGATAAAAATAAAATCCTTATTGCCACACACATTCTATAGGATCCTACAATCATACTTGTCTAACAGAATATTTCAAGTTAAAGAAGGTGCCAGCACTTCCGGTTTTTACGAAATTTGCGCAGGTGTGCCACAGGGCTCAGTCCTCGGACCCGCCCTGTACACACTGTATACACACGACCTACCACAGAGCCCAGAGATAACTATCGCCACCTTCGCTGATGACACTCTGATGGCTCTTCTTACCTCCAACAGAAGTCCCATTGTGGCCTCTAAAATCCTACAAAATGGCCTAAATAAGGTAGAAGACTGGTTGGCCAAATGGAGAATTGCAGTTAGTGTGTCAAAATTACACACTCAAGCAAATATCAAACACCCCATGGTTTCGCAAAACAACAGAAGTCCATGAATTTCTTAATATGCCCATGGTAAAAGAGGAAACAATCACACATGGGTATAACTACAAACTAAGACTTCAAAAGCACCCCAAACAGCTTGCAGGACAGCTAACTATACCAAAAACTACTCGACGACTAAAAAAGCGGCGAGACATTTTTGACCAGGACAACCCACCAGACTGAGTTTAAATAAGAATAGGCAGGCTCCGCAAAGACACTCATGGTTCTCCCTTGATAACGATTCCAAATTACACCGTCTAACTGTGACCAGGGTTTGTGACCCCTAGTGGGCACCAAATCAAGGGGACGACATACATAAAGACACCACTGACGTGACCAAAACTATAGCTGTTAGATTGTTAGTAAATATATGTTCTAAATTATCTTTCGATTCCAACTGAATACAGTTATGTAAAATGATATTCCATCAATGTTTTACGTGTACTTAATTAATATAATGAGCAAACAAAACAAAAATTTGTTATTTTTTTAATCTCATTTGCAGACATATAGACATATCTATGACAACGTTTCAATAAATAACGTATTATTATAATTTAAAATTAAAATACTAACTAGCTGTCTTACTAGTTTTAATATGTCTGCAACAATATGAGAATTTATATCAAACACAAGTTGTGGATTCCGGTGACTAAAAAAAGGCACATTTAAAAATAAAGGATACGTTTCTTCCCATCCCATCTCTATAATTTATTAACTGTTGTTGGTGTATAGCGCCTGAAACTATCAAGTGGCAACTAGGCGTCAGACGTCGTATCTGCTACATAAGGAACAAGGCGTGCTTTAGTTTGTAGTTTTGCTAATTCATTCCGATTACACCTCTGTTCAAGGAAACATCTTGTGTAATTTATAATCCTTTTTTCAAGAAAATAAATTATCTTTAACTTTCATACTATCCTGCATTAACAAATGTTTAATATTCATTAAAGTTGTATTAAATTGCTCTTAATTTTTTAACAAAAACTATCCAAAAACTCATTCGCGATATTAATATTGGCGGTTTTGTGTTAACAAAAACTTTTAGAATTTCTATTCGAAACGTCTCCTTTAGGAATTATTGGATATCACAGTTTTTTGAACGACGTCCGGAATGAATAATTGTGTTTGCAATTGAAGTGAGATCTTTTCTATAACTCTTTTTATTTTTAGGATTTCACATTGGACTTATACTTCCTTCAGTACTGGACTGATCCAAGGCTTGCATACAAAAAGCGGCCAGGTATTGAGACATTGACAGTTGGATCAGAATTTATTAGGAACATATGGGTGCCTGACACATTTTTCGTAAACGAAAAACAATCCTATTTTCACGATGTAACAACACGCAATGAATATATGCGTATTCATCATTCTGGATCTATTACACGAGCCAATAGGTTAGTAGTAAAAGTAATATTTTAGTAGTTCCAAGTTCAGCTCGCGTTTTAGTTATACCTTTTAAGAATTCCCAGGATGAATTATTTGATAAACGGACACATTAGAATAATTGTATTACTATATGAGTATTTCTTTTTAGATTAACAATAACGGCTTCCTGTCCCATGGACCTACAATACTTTCCTATGGATCGTCAACTGTGCAAGATTGAAATCGAAAGCTGTGAGTTTCATACCAAGCTTACTTTATTATGAAAACAAAGACCATGTATAGTTTTGCGCTTAAGTTACATAATAATTAAGTTTTCTTTAAACTCAAAAACTATTGTGGATATCCAAGTAGCTTGTAGACATATACAAACAAACGCTTTCTTTTTGCCATACATTTTTTTTCCATTTCACTTCGAAATATTCGCTTTGGTAGATGGCTCATTCACTCTACAATATACTAAAACCCCAGTGGAATGGGTGCTTATTTTATCGTTCCATATTTCTGCATGGTACAGTTAGCCACACCGTGCAAGACATCCGTTATAAGTGGAATGAGGGGCCCAACTCCGTAGACATATCAAGTGAAGTCAAGTCCCTACCGCAGTTCAAGGTTCTGGGCCATCGACAACGAGCTATGGAGATTTCTCGTACGACAGGTACTTGGCACTATCCATATTTACCAGTGATGAAGAATGAGCCTTTTATTTCTTTATGGTCTATTACAATGACCATTTGCATGTTAATCGCTTGATTCGACTATTGTTCGGGTCGTTCAACTTCATTATGCTCTTTCTTTTAAAAATCTCTATCTTTTTCTAATTTATCGAAACATTTAACTAAACAAGATTTCTTTTGCAGGAAACCACTCCCGACTTCTATGTGATTTTCAATTTGAGCGTTCAATGGGATACTATATAATTCAAATATACATATCATCTGGAATAATTGTAATTATATCATGGATATCATTCTGGTTGAATGGCGATGCAATACACGCACGTATCTATCTTGGTGTGACCACTGTACTGACAATGACGACCCTGATGTCTTCAACTAACGCTGCTCTTCCCAAGGTTTCGTATATTAAATCCATTGACGTTTATTTGGAATTCTGCTTCGGAATGGTGTTCACTAGTCTATTAGGTAAGCAATTTTTAAATATTATGCTTTTTATGTATAGATTTGTATCAAGATTTTTTTTAAACAGTAATATTTAAAGAATATATTTAATAATTGCTAAAATGCTATCACTTTGCTAAGTTGGAAAGGGTGAATTAACCTTATATCCTTTTCAGAATTCGCTGCTGTTGGATACATGACTAAAAGGATGGAAATGAAGAAACAACAATCTACTGCTATCCAGCAAATGGTTGCCGAGACAAAGATATATATCGATGAGCCTCCTGGCACGTCTGAGCCACTTCCACCGCCTTCCACTGCTCGGCCTAGCCGCTCATCGGTACGTACAACATTATTTTAGTTTAAATCAAAGCCTATAACTGAAAAACATTTGAGCCTTTAATTTAGTCCTACAACTCTCACACACAGGAGTTATCCTTCGAAGTCCATGAAAACACGATTTATGCTGCAAGAGCCCCCTCACCGCCAGCGCCAGCTCCTTCCCCCCCTACAGAAGAAGAAATACCACCGCATCTACTACAAGAATCGAAGGTTAGTTGACGTTCTAATACTCAATTGTTAAGCAAATTCGAATTTGGTAATGCAACGCGAAAGTTCGCCACGCGAATGTATAATACAATAATTTATAATAGTCTAAAAATTAAATATAATTAAAAGTTGGAAAATATTTACAGAGTATCAACAAGCTGCTTTGCATGACACCTTCGGACATCGACCAATACTCACGCATTGGATTTCCAGTTTTATTGGTCTGCTTCAACCTAATGTACTGGATTATATACCTTCACGTTTCGGATGTCGTAGCTGACGATCTGGTACTTCTCGGCGAAGAACTAAATTAAATAACAGGACTTTTTTTTTTGTGCAATTACACTAGAAATCATTTTGGCCAAACTATGTAATATTTAAATCTTTGCATCTAATCTACGTAGTTCAATAACGTGCTACGTAACTACGTTGATTGTATTGAATTTATCTTTGTTTATGATGTAAGTGGCACGAATCAACAGAATCTAATAAAGGTCATTCTATACAAATTACGTAGACTTTTCAGTGTATAGTATCATAGTTAATATAATAAATAAATTAAATAAATAAATAAAATAAAATAGCCTTTATTGCTGTTTCTATCTTACAATAATACTTATTAATTAATACATGCCTAACATAATTACTTTCGAAGTACTTACTAAATTAAATTGGTTTAATCATTGTATGTTCGGCAACTGGATGTTTGTCTGGAACAGCTTGTCTGTCGACAAAGGCCTCCTCTAAAGATTTCCACGTATTCCTGTCTTTTGCTCATTTGTCTTCCTGTTATTTCTTATCTTTAGAGGGTCGTGGTCATTTTCCCCCACGAGGACTAGTCGGCTTGGGGGAGGTTGTTGGTTTTTAGTTATTTGGTTTCTTATATTTTTATGTTGTTGTTGTGTTTTCCAGTTGCCGATATCTAATTGTTATTGTCTATTATCCACGTTACAGGAGGAGAGGGAGTTAGATCTGCCTCTCATGACATCAAAGGCATTGCGCCTATTATTTTGTAATGTCCGGGCTTGCTGCTTTTTAGCTTGTGAATTGTCTAGCGGCGACGAGGACATTTCTCTCTTCCTTTTTTCCTTGTTTGAATTAGTTTCTTTTACTACAAGTTTATCGTATTTAAGATATGCAAAGTTGCCTTTCATTCTTTCCTCTTTCAATTTAATTTGTAACATTTTTCTCTTCTCCAAAACTTCTTTAGAATAATCTTCTGTTATATATATGTCTTTGAGGTTCTTCCGGACTTTCATTACCTCGTTTTTCTTCCATGAATTTATAAAGGAAAACAGTACGGGTCTCGTTGTAATTTGATACACTTTATATAGTTAATATAAAGTGTATCAAATTAGACATACAATTTATAACAATAGTGAAGTAAAACTAAATTCCTTAAATAACTAATATGTCTATCAAATGAATTACTAATTGTTATAATTATATTTTAAAGAATTTTTGGTTTCCCTAAATATTGCGTGTAATGTGTACAAAAATTACCACGAAGTAAATTTAGTGCCTCCTGCGTGATACCTGATTTAGTATCAATATGCTCCCTGAAGTGATGTAAACAAAAGTTATGTAGAAAATTACAAAATAAAACATTTAATAATGTGTAGTAAGAAATTAACAAATAAAATTACTAAAAAAAACAAATTAGATTACACGAAATTTACCACACAATTTCTATTAATTAATAAAGAACACATAACCACAAATTCAACAACAATAACTATAAGTAACGTCTATGTTATCTAGTGCTAGCGGCGAAGAAGTGAGCGCGACCACACCGCGCGCCGTGCTTTTATAGCCTGAAAACCAGTTCAGTCCAGTATACCCCACTCGTATGCTTCAGTTGAGTTTTTACAGCTTATTGTGTTTTATGATGTGAATCATTGGCCTACATGTCCCATATAAAAGTGTGTACTTTAGTTGTAGTTTAATAAATTGATTTTAAGAGTAAATATGATTTTTGTTATTATCTCAAAAATATTTTTTGTGTGCGTGACAATTATTATCATATCATTACTGTCTGCCAAATCGTACCGATACATTATTTTAAAAGGATCTTCTGCACATACACTTACTTCTTTTATTTTATTCCATCTAACTACGTTCCCATTTACATTTTTAGACCAATTACGTCCAATCAAGTGTTTTATAGTTTAAAAAATCTGTATGCTTCATTTCTATGACATTATATTAGGTCCCTACATATGAAATTGGCGTTTTGTATGGGAGGAACAAAAAGTCGAATATTTTTAAATATAATATATTTAATTAAACAAAGTATGAACCGTTGTTTTCTATGCACTTTTGCCATCTCATAGGTAGTTCATTGATCCCTTTACTAAAAAAACCAGTCGGACGGGAATCAATAAAATCTGTGAATGCGATTTGGACTGCCCCATCAGAGTTAAATTTTTTCCCTTGCAAGAAGTTGTCGATTTCGAAAAAAATGGTAATCTGTTGGAGCAAGGTCCGGGGAGTAAAGAGGATGTCTTAGACATTCCAATTCAAGCTCTTCTTCAATTGCTGACGATAGACATCAGCCGTAATAGTCAGGCCAGATTTGAGAAAACTGCAATGAACAATACCGGCACTAGTCCACCAGACACTTACAAGTAACTTTTTTGGGGTTTATTTTCGCTTGGGGCAGGATTTCGATGGCTGGCCAGGATCCAACCATTGCGCTGAGTGCTTCCGATTATCGTAAAGAATCCATTTTTCATCACAGTTAATGATTCGGTTTAAAATACCTTCATTATTGTGCTGGTTCAGTAATGTAACGCAGCAGTCGACGCGAGTTTGCCGGTTTGCTTCAGTCAATTCGTGAGGTACCCATCTTTCAAGCTTTTTAATCTTCCCAATTTGCTTCAAGTGAATTAAAACAGTTTTATCACTAACACCGCCGCCTGCAGCTAAGGATTGAGAGTCGCATGCTGAAGCTACAAGCCCAACAATGCTTCGTAATTTTTTAGGAGGATAGAAAAAAATATTACACCCCATCGTAAATAGACAAAAATTCATAAAAATAACATTAAAAAAATCTAGTTAAATAATAAACTATAAATAATTATAAATTAAATTTTTTTTTAAGTAATTTTACTTGTTACAAACAGCAGTATTAAATACATTTTTAAAAGATATAATCGCGAATCTTTCACATTACTTATATAAGCTTCTCGCTGATCACAATATTAATGTAATAATTTTGGGTTTATATTGATTAATGAAACTTTATTACAGTACAAGTATTTTTCAACCAGATTATTGGTTAATAATACCGTAAACGCTTAACTAATAATTTAGCAAACATAATGATGTCAGGATTAACTTACGTACCTAATAAACCTCCTGTCAGTGCACTGAAATGCTATAGATTGTGAATGTATTGAATAAATGGCTGTGATTAGCTATCATAAAATTATTATGTACCTCGGTATAACTATTCTTTAGGATTAGGCTTTGTATAAATGCGTGCCAGTAATTCTATTTGCGTAGCGCTGTTACGAACAAATATATTGGGAATTATACCGGCGTATTTATACTTAGGAATATTATTTATTTAATTATTTTTTTAGCTCCTCAAGGTTTTTTTGGAACAACTACCGAATTTTAAACTCATGTAAATCAAGGACAGGTCAAATTAATTAAAACTAACTGATTTTTTTTATTTAGGTCAAATTAACATTTAGTATAATAGTGATAACCTTTTTTCTATGAATAAAACCCAATGGTACTTTTACTCAAATCACACATTATATTCAAATTAAATTTATATTTTTTTTGTTACCAAAATAATTTTTATACTTTTGAATGAAAAGGGGAAGAGCAACTTGGTATATACGCTTTGAGATCTAATTAAATATCTATCATGACGAATTCACCCTTATATCGTCACCGCCTGACATTCCACAGTTGTTTTTTTTAATTCAACACCTCGCACTAAAAGTTTTCTTTTTTTTAAACACCCGCGTTAAATCTGCGTTCTTGAAATAACTGTGTGCCAAGAGGAAAAGTACGAGACACAATAACATACCACTTTAATAAAAGGAATGAATTTAGGTAACATTTTTAAAATATCATGTATCGTAATGTTATCTTGACAATAATTAATATTGTAAATTTAAATCAAAATCAAAATGGTCAAACTTTAATTTCGTTTAGGTATCATATTATAAATTAATTTAGATGCTGTAAGTCACAATAGATTTGTAAAAAAAATATAATACTCAATAGTAGTTAAATATAAGATGTGATAATAAATGAAAATGATCACCAGATGTGTACACACTACATTAAATAAAAACACAATAATAAAAAAAAACAAAACTACAATAAAATAATAAAAAATAACAAAAAATAGTAAAAATTAAAAAAATATATAATAAAATAATATAATATATAATAATGTACAAGAAAAATAAAGTCCGTAGAAGTTATGAGCTATCTTGTACATAATATTGCAAGAAACCAACTGTACCTTCTAAGAGTGACCAATACTCCCGGAGGGCTTATTCTATGGTTGAAGCTCACGTTGGGAAGCGGGACGGGAGCTTCCTAAACCTTCTCATGAGCTGTTTACATTGAGTTCATGAGAAGGTGGTGTATATGTCACCGTAAAATTGTAAAAACGGTAAAATTGCAATCTATCTCGCGAGATTGTTAACTGTCGAAAGATTGTGAACCTCAACGTACTGCTTACAATTTAACGTATTATTATTCGGTAGATTGTAATCTAACGTTGTTTACAATTTTACGGTGACATATATAAGGTCACTTGTAAATATCAGTAGAATTTGCTCAGCCTTAAATAATCCGCATTCGAATTAAAATTGTGTTTTAAAATTTAATGAATTAGATATCTAGTGAAGAATTTATATATTAGTTTAAATAAGATTAGTGGTTAATTTAGAAGATAAACCCACAGAAAATACAAAAAAAAATATAAAATACAAAACAAAACAAAAAAATATACAAAAACATAAAATACGAAACCAAAAAAACTTCATTAACTAAAGACTAAATATTTATTTTATTTTTTTTATAGAACGGGGGGCAAACGGGCAGGAGGCTCACCTGATGTTAAGTGATACCGCCGCCCATGGACACTCTCAATGCCAGAGGGCTCGCGAGTGCGTTGCCGGCCTTTTAAGAATAGGTACGCTCTTTTCTTGAAGAACCCTAAGTCGAATTGGTTCGGAAATACTTCAATATATTACCTAATTCCAGCTTTGCATACTTACATGGTTTAACAGCTGTAAATATTTCATGAGCTTAACACAGTTGCGACGTGAAGGACAAAAAAACAATAAATAAAACCTTAATTTTTAACTCATGATTGTAATTTTGGTTGGAGTTCCCAGTAAACGAACGACGAAAATTTGGCTCATTACAACCCTCATATTTGACATACTGAAATTTTCACTATAGTAGAAGATCACGTGTAAATGATCATCATAAATTCAATCATAATAATATTATGTACATAATAGGATTTAGCTTAAAAAATTATCGAAAGTCAAAAACACTGTGATATTATAATTTAATCCGTTATTGTAAATTGTAATTTTTTTCCCCTATCGAATTTAAACTAATTTAAATATATTTCAATAAATTTATAATATTATAACGACCAGTGTACTCGTACATATGTTTTTTATTTTTTTGTCTACAGAAGTGTAATATACTAACAGTACTTTAACAATTGTACATAAAAAGTTAGTTTTGGTATATGCACTTCGTAATACACTTTCTATCTTATAATAATATATATGTTTATTTTTTTCATTTTGTTTCTATTTCTCATTAAAATTGCTGATAGATAGAAATAGGTTCGTTAATATGTGTACTAACTTTTGGAGTACCTCTGTCTCTGTATGTAGTTGTCCAAAAGGCAAACTATCGTATGTTGTCAGCCGTAGATAGTATGTTGGCACATATAAAAATGCTTGTAGCTATTTTTAAAACGATTAGCGTAGTATCTAAAAATAAAATAGGATACTTTAAATTACAATTAGCCAATCTCTAAAGAACTGCCTAGAATTTTTAATTAAAATACTAATTTTAATGAAAAGCTTTTGATCGCGTTGATCATATTATCCTGTTACATAAGCTTTTCTCCCTTGGAATACGTGGTGACCTTTACAGATGGATAAAGTCATACATAACTAACAGACGGCAAGCAACAGTAATATGCGGGTACAAAAGCATGTTCACTAACATTACATCAGGAGTACCCCAAGAGTCAATACTTGGCCCATTATTATTTAATGCTTATTTGTACGATATAAAATACTGTTTTCACTTTTCTAAACATCTTATGTTCGCGGATGACCAAAAAATTTTCTTAAGAATAAAATCAATAGATAACTGTAATCAAATTCAACAAGATCTTAATAGGTTAGAAATATACTACAAACAAAATAAACTTTCAATAAATATAAACAAATGTAATAAGATAACTTTTTCGCGTAAAAACAAAAAAATTCAATACACTTACAAAATCGATAACACCCCAATAAAACAAGTAAAATTTGTAAAAGACCTGGGAATACTATTAGATGAATAAATGGGCCTATCACAACATATCGATGACATAACAGGCAAAGCGTATATGCAACTAGGATTTGCCAAGCGGTCATGCAAGACATTTAATAACATACATTGCATTAAAAGCTTATATTTTGCTTATGTTAGAAGCGTGCTGGAGTATGCGGGTGTTATGTGGTCTCCAAATTATACAAAGTATAAAAAAGCAGTAGAAAATATACAAAAAAAGTTTGTAAAATTCCTTAGTTTTAAAAAATACCAATGCTTCGATAGTTATGCACATTCTTGCAATTATTTTAATTTAGACTCATTAGAAAGTCGGCGAAGTCAGCAAGACCTGCTTTTTTTACATGCTATTCTTAATGGGCGGATCGATAGCCCCTATTTGCTGTCGTTAATTTCTTTTAAAATTCCTTCTCCATATGCGACAAGACACACAAAATTGTTCCATGTACCTCGTACGAACTCGAATTACCTGCATAATTCACCAATGTTTCGGGTTTTATCTAACTATGACACTAATTATGAGGATATTGATATTTTCCACCTCACTAAAGAACATGTGAGAAAATATTTGAAGGGGCGGGAAGACTCGAATTTTGTTTAGGTTGTATTTAGTATTATTTATTGTTTTAAATATTAAATTTCAGTTTTCTGTATATAGTTTTGTCTATTGATGCGCTTATTTGTTTCATTTTTCGTATATAATATTGTTTATCTATGTAATCTATTTTGGCTTTTTGTACTGTCTAAGTGTTTGTTTTGTAATATTATGTATGTTAGCTGTAAGATTACTTATAATTAAATAAATAAATAAATAATTTTAGCCCACTTTCTATGGTCCATTAGGAGTAGCTCTAGGTAAACATAAAATATCAAAGCTGTTGTGAAACACACGCTAGTTGGTTTAACACTGATTTATTTTCAAACTACCCTCCATAAGTACATATTATAAATAAAGCTATAAAGCAATCTTAATTCGAATTAACATCTAATAACTAAGCTGTAAACACAAATAATTATAGGTAAGTACCTGAATGTTTTATCATTGAGAAGTTATCTAACACGCTAGTCTAGTTCTAATGTAACTTATAACTAAAACTAAACCTTAACAATATAAAGAAAAAACCAACATAAATCAAACACATAAAATGGAGGTAAGTACCTACTTACAATAACCTAGGTACTTTACATTAGGTAGGTATACAATACAGAAACTATTTTTATTCTATTAATCCATCCTCCCCTTTAAAGTTCATCAAACACGTAGCTTGTTATTTATACAAAATCTTATTTAAGTAAGTACTTACTTCAGGTACGTAATAAGTACCTATAATGCCAAATTTATCATCAGTAATTTATCAAAACAAGTTATTTAAATCAAATCCTAAGCCAGCGCGCGTTCGAGTCTTTGACCTAGTTACGGGACCAGTAACAATGGACGTCGGTGTGTCGGAGGCGCTCGCAGAGGGCAACGCTCCTTTATCAGTGATCAGCTGTTGTGCCGTTTTTGAACTCGGCCGAGCTATAGGCCGGTCCGTTGTCTGTAACCAACTCAATTGGTATTCCGTGTCTACCAAATTGCTCTTTTAGAGCAGTTATTACAGCTTTGCTACATATACTGTCAAGATCATTAACTTCAACATAATTGGAAAAGTAGTCTACTAATATAACGTAATATTTCCTACGATCTGAAGCTAGCTTGAGCCAAGGCCTGTCGGGCTCGGGGTGCGGGCGCGCGGGCTCGCGGCAGGGGCGCAGCGCGTGCGCGGCGCAGGTGTCGCACACGCGGACAAAGGCCTCCACGTCCCGAGACATCCCCGGCCAGAACAACACATTTCGTGCCCTTTGCTTACACCTATCTATGCCTAGGTGACCCTCATGGACTCGTGATAACATTTCATCACGTAAACAAGCCGGTATGAAGATTTGATTGTTTTTTAAAATCATGCCGTCAATGTATTGTAAACTTTCCCGATATGAACAAAATACTCGTATTTCGTCATTCATTATGTATATTTTATAAGGCCAGTCCTTCATTATTTAGTTTCGTTACTATGCCTTTTAAAATAAAATAAAAATAAAAAAATATATATTCAATTAATACTTTGCAGTCTTCGTCTAATGATGTGTACCTTCTTATCAATTCTAACTTGCTATCGCTATAGGGTACGTTTGATATCATAAAACAGGTTTGCGCTTCAACCTCCTCAATAGTGTTAACGTAAAACAACTCATCACTACAATCATCCTCAACACTGAGATTCATAACTTTTTGCCCCCGATGGACACACATTTTCGCAAAATGACCTTTTTTATCACACACAAAACACGAAGCACTATGTGCTGGGCACTTGTCCCCTCCAGCACACCTGTAGTAGCCGCAGGAGGCGCAAGCGTCGCGCGGCGCGGCCCAGCGCCTGCCCCCGCGGCGCCCCCCGCGGCGCCCGCCGCCGCCTCGCCTGCCCCGCCAGCTGCCGCGGCCCTCATGCTCCGACCTGCTGTTCTCAGCGTCCACCCTCGCTTCACTGGAGGTCCCTTCTATGCAGCGACTTTCCTCTTTGGATAGTTCGGCGGCCTCACACACTTGCACTGCCTTCGCCAAACTGAGGTCGTCGGTCCGCAGCAGACGGTCTCGGACGGTGTTGCTCGCTATTCCACACACTATCCGATCCTTGATCAAGCTATCAGTTAGATCACCAAAGTCACAATTTTGACTTAGCAACCGCAACGCCGTCACAAATTGATCAATTGTTTCACCTTGCTCTTGATTGCGTGAGAAAAACTTAAACCTTGACATTGTGATATTAGGTTTGGTACCAAGAGACATTTAAGGTTATGTTGTGTTCACTTTCATCCTTGAGATATGTGAATGTACTAAAGATCTCGTAGCCACTCGGACCGATGAGGTTAACCAATAAACTGGCCTGAATCTCTTCAGACTCCTTGCTCACCCCGGATGCTATGAGACACACCTCGAACTGTTTCCGCCATTTTCGCCACGCGTCGGCGCGCGCGGCTGGACCACCTTCGACCGCTAATTCACCCGGAGGACGCGCGTGTTCCATTATTATTATCACAAACGGCTTTAATGAACACGTAATAGACACTGAGACCAAAATACGCCGTGATATCTCAGATATTTAATAAAATTTAAGCACCGCTGTCACCATGTTGTGAAACACACGCTAGTTGGTTTAACACTGATTTATTTTCAAACTACCCTCCATAAGTACATAATAATACCACAAAAGCGGCAAAAGTTATGTATTATATGTAGTATAATCTGAGATCGTTATAATCTATTCTGTAATCAAAAAACTATAGGAATTTGTTTTGGTTTAGTTCCATAGATTCTGTATATTTTATTAATAAAAAGTTCGTAGTCTCGTTATCTTTGGCTGCCCTTGGACACCTAATTCATAAAAACTATATCAGTCTAATTGCACTTATGTATTTTTAACTAAATTACTCGTCTCTTAAATCTTATTTTGTTTACGCTGCAATGAAAATGCAAATGAAAAGAGAAAGATGCTTCAACGTTTTGGTTGATTTATTTATTTTTTATCAATACGGTGAAAATTGTCAGAATGGTTTTTTGATTTTTTTTCTGCATTTAAACCTTATTTTTGTCAGTTCTGATACATCAAATAATAATATGATATGCATTTTAAAGCAATCATAGAAAATAATGTAAATTTTCGTAGATCATAATTAAAAATATTTGAATTTTTAATTTTATATAAAAACAAATAATCTTTAAATAAATTTGATAATACAATTTTTTAGGAAAGTTTATGTTATTAAATACCAGTTGTATCGATTGTGCTTATCCACTAATACTGTACTATGTAAAAAAATAGTCAAGAACAGCATATAAACAGGCAGATATTTTAATTTAAGGTCAATAAAAATTTACTTTATTAGTTGGCAGAAAAATTTTATAAAAAAAATGGCAATTCAATTATTAATTTAGGAAATGTAAATAACTAGTATATTATATGGTATGTACAATAAATAATATGGGAAATACAGGAGTTATATAAGAGTAGACGCACGAGCATATCGTGCATAGTATATATGTATAATCACATTAGAATGGCGTTACTGCAATTTACTGATGTGTTTGTGGTACAGGAGTATAGGTCCAATTTTTAGTAATTGTTATATTTTCTTTCTACAAACGTTCTTTTTCAGGCACACAAAGCTTTCTAAACTACGACATTATATTACTCTACGCTGCTACGCGCTACGCCGTAGCATTGTATTATGTGCGTAGAAGAATATAAGGACGACTTCAATGTTTTAGTTTTTTACAATTAATTTTGAAATAGCAATAATAGTTTCGTAGGATTTAATTTTTGCATGTATTTAAGATATAAAATGTGTATATAAATAATAGTTGTGAATTGTATATAAGACACTGAATTATTAAATTATAGACTGGCATGTGCGACCAAAAAACACGACCGATTTAACGCTAAAAAACAATTCCACTCCTGTCCAACGCTTATTATAAAATTTACTCTTCAAGGTATTATATAAACATCAATTATTGTAGAATTGGTAAGATAAAAAAAATTATATGAACGAGTTTAACAGTAAAATCCAACCAATACAACCGCTATTAAATAACTGCGCATTAATTCTTATAATAACATGCGTAATAGTGAAATAACATAAAACAAAACAATATTTTAAGTTCAAACAAGGTGTTAGGTTCAAAAATATAACTTTATCAGTACCAAAAAGTCATCTTTAGATTAATATGCTCATATTGAATAGTGGTGTTATATACAATAATGCATTCGAATTAAAATTGTGATTTTAAAATTTAATTAATTATCTAAATAATTCTAATTAATTATTTAATTAATCGATCTAGCGATGAATTTATATATTAGTTTAAATAAGATTGGTGATTAATTTAGAAGATAAACCCACAGAAAAAAAGAAAAAAAAAATACAAAAACATAAAATACTAAACCAAAAACTCACTTGTAAATATTAGTATAATTTGCTCAGTTTTAAATAATAAGCATTCGAATTAAAGTTGTTATTTTAAAATTTAATAAAAAAAAATATAGGTATCTATCTACCTATATTTTTGTTTTCTGCAAGTATTTGCAAGAAGCCCTAAGGCTATGAGCGAGTTTATTCTGTGGTGCTGTCATGTAGATAACTATCTAAATAAGATTAATAATTAATGATATTTAAAAAGAGCTTTCATGAAATTGGGTATTTGCTTTTCTTGATACACTTAATTTTATAATAATATATATCTTAATTTGTTTTCATCGTGTTTCTAATTCTCATTAAAATTGCTAATAGATAGAAATAGGGTAATGAATAGATAGAATATACATACAAATACCATAGTTTGTAATTATAAAAAGGTTTTATTTATTATTCACTAGACTACGAGTATAATATGTGTATGAATTAAGAAAGGTAGCTAAAAAGAAAAACTTGGGTAAATCTCACTGATCACTGTGTATTTGTGTATATACATAAATAGATTAGTGTCGTGAAGGATTCATGATATGTTGGTTGGAATACACTGTGAGGGGCGGAGGACGGGGTCCTTCGTAACTTGTATAATACCAGTTATCATTTAAATAAGGCTACACTTTGGCCAAAATTGTTGTCAAAATTCTTAGCCAGTAATCTCTAACAAAACTATACATATATTTCCTATGTGTAAATAAATAAGAAATTGAATTGTGTAAATAAAGTTTACTCTATAATTCTTTAGGATTAACAGGGTTTTAAACTTTGTAATACCTTAAAGATAATTTAAGCGTTGCTTTGCTTATGATTTGACGCTGAGTATGACTCATTTGTAGCGGTTGGCGAGGACCAAAAATGTTCTGCACTCTTGCGCTTACGCTTTAAAAGTCGTAACACAAAGTTAGTACAAGATCAATCGAATTTGTTTTAAGATAAGATCTTGATACGAATTTTAGTTTCCGACCAATTTGCTGATTAATCATATATACACTTACGAAATGGGTTCGTGCTTAACGCCAGGAGAACAATTCAAAGCATTTAAACCAAAGTTCTATATAAAGATCTATTATCAATAGCAGTCTTAGGTCTTACGCCGGTTACGCGGTTAGATCAACAACGAAGCATCTGGAACGGACTATCGTTTTACACCGGTTTCTGTCCAGCGCCTCCCTTATTACAGATTTGAGGTAGATGAGTTTTTCACTTGATCGGTCCATCTGCTTGGTGAACGGCCACGTGCCTTTCCTTTGCCTTCTGTGTTACCAACCACGATCAGTTTCTTCAAGTTCTCATCGCCCCTGCGCATTGTATGGCCGAAATAAGATTCGTCTCTCTTTATCAACCTCTGTCTCTGTATATAGTTGTCTAAAACGCAGTCTATCCGGCAGCCGTAGATAGTATGTTGGAACATGAAAAAATACTTGTAGATATTTGTAAATCGTAAAATGCCTCATAACTAAAATAAAAAATAGTATCTAGAAATAAAATAGGATATTTTAAACTACAACTAGCCAATCTCTTAAGCACTGACTAGAACTATTAATTAAAATACTAGTTTTAGCCCACTTTCTACGGTCCATTACGAGAAGCTCTAGATAAAAATAAAATGTCAAAGCGGCAAAAGTTGTATAATTTCACAGATTCTGTATATTTTTCAAACTTAAATCCATTTCTATTTATAGTCTCGTTACCTGAGGCTGCCGTTGGACACCTTATTTATAAAAACTATATGAGTCTAATTGCAATTAAGTATTTTATATCTAAAGTACTCATCTCTTTCTATCTAATTGAGTTTACGCTAAACTACAATGTTTCGGTTGATTAATTTATTTTTTTATCAATACGGTGGAAATTGTCAGATTGGCTATTTGATTTTTTCTTTTTGCCTTTATAACTTATTCTTGTCAGTTCACATAGATCAAATAATAATATAATATGATAGGTATTTTAAAGCAATTATAGAAAATACTATATAATATATAATTTTCACAGATTACTAAAGATTTAACAGAGAAATCAAAATTTTATATAAATAGCTGTGCTACCTTCATGTACATATATAGAAATATTTTACATAACGCCCTGTAGTCAATTATTAGGAATCTAGCCATTTGTGAATTCACTTAAGATAATTACACAAAACATATGCATTGAATATAACAGCATATTAACAGGCAGATATTTTAATGTAAGGTCAATCAAAAAATCTAAGATGTTGGCAGAAAAATAATTTAAAAAATTGGCAATTCAAGGCATCTTTAAGATTTATGGTCACGAATTTTTAAATGGTTAATATACTTAAGATATCGCCGTAATTAGTAACTTTACGTCCACAATAATTTAGGAAATGTAAATAAATTATTAAGTATATTATAATTACATTTTGTAGTATTATAAAATAAAAATAACATAAGTATGTAAAAGCAAAAAATCAGCAACCAATTTGATTTTGTCCAGGGTCTATGATTGTCCTATGGAGCAGAATGCATGTTTCCAAGCATTCTTATCTTGAATATAATCCTCTAATTTGTAATATGCTTGTTAACAAAGTGTACTTTTGATAAGACATTTAAATTTTCGTTCATTTAGTTTTAATATGTCACAAGGCATTTTATTGTATCATTTTACACAGTACCCCATAAATGATGTTTGAATTTTGGCTAATCTGAAAGATGGTTGAGCTATTTTATCTTTATTTCTAGTACTAAAATTATGTCTATCACTTATTTTACTAAACACAAATATTACTTTCAACAAAGCGAAGCCTTGCTAAATGATGAGGTGTACATACATGTCCTAAAGTTCACAGTCTATTCGACAATATGATTAGAGCTTGTTGAAATATAGCCAAATTATAAAATTGCATTGCAACCTCGCGGCAATAGATTGCGTTATGCCGACGGACTTGTAAAAAACGACAAGTTGTTGCATCCATGTAAAAAACGACGATATCACCGTGGCGCAAAGTCGTTATGTTATTAGTGTAGTAAAATCGCTACATAATATATTGTTTATATAGCCAATCCTTCCAGTAAGACTGTGTGTGACTGTGATGGTTATGAAACATAAGGTTTTTCAAGAAAATACCTCTAAAAGGTACCTTCCGCTCTTGACGCTCTGGAAATTGTGGCCGGAGATTGAAACTATTCCTATAACTTACAAATCCATTGACAAATAAGATTTCATATTAGACATAAACATTTAACTAGATTCCACCCGTAGCTTTCATGTAATCGTTTATTTTAGCATAATATATTATGATTCTGCAACCTCTTCAACAAAAGTTTTAACATTCAGTCAATTTACATAAGTATATCGAACTATATACGTTACCCGTTCTTAGAAATCACACTAACAATGGTGAAACTATACTAAATACGTTCAATAGTGTTGGATTATATCGAGTTTATAGCCGGGCGCTAATGAGGGACTTATTTTCCAATTTGTAAGGATAATTGGAGGTCTTTATTGATCTGAAAAAAGCGTTTGACACCGTAAGCCACAACTTATTGCTTAAAAAATTAGAATGCATAGGAATAAAAGATTGTGTACTACAATTATTCAAATCTTATCTATCAAACAGAACCCAGATAGTAAAAATAGGTAATGCTCAAAGTTCAGAAATACCAATAACATGCGGCGTCCCACAAGGATCTATATTAGGTCCATTGTTATTTTTAATATATATTAACAACATTCACGAACTCGGTTTACACGGCCGAATCACTCTCTACGCTGATGACACCTGCTTATTTTACTTTGGTTCAAATATCCAGACTTTGGTTGCTCAAGCTCAATCAGACCTAAATGTTCTATCTTCTTGGTTTCAACAAAATCTTCTAACAATTAATATTTCAAAAACATCTTATGTAATATTCAAGGCAACAAATAAACTCATTCCTATCTTTCAACCGCTTAAAGTTCAAGATGTTGAAATCAATAACAAAAAATGGGAGAAATATCTGGGTCTTAGAATAGATACAAATTTAAAATGGAACTTTCATATATCACACATAATTACCAAACTAAAATCACTTATAGGCAGATTTTGGTCAATATCTAAATGCATTCCGCAATCTGTACGTCATTTGATCTATAATTGTTTAGTCAAGCCACATTTCATATACCTAATTGAAATATGGGGTACAGCATGCAAAAACAAAATTTCTACAATACAAACACTACAAAATAAATTAATAAAAGCACTATTCAGATACAATTTTTTAACACCTACTAATAAAATCTACCAAGAAACTAAAATTATGACGATTAAACAACTATATGTTTATAGCACCTGTATCCTTATTTAAAAAAATTTAAATAACTCTCTACATAGTAACTTATCATTTAATAAAATCAAATACACCACTACACGCAATACTCGTCGAGCGAGTTTGCTTATCTTGCCAAAGCCGCGCACAAATTATTTAAAGAGATCTATTAGGTATGAGGGTGTGCAATTGTTTAATCGGTTGCCGTCTAAGGTTCGTAACATTAGCGTGTTTGATCAGTTCAAAAGGGCATTAAAGACACACATCAGAATGGGTCCATTAGAATAAAATTGGGTTAGCTGATGACGACGTGTATCTCGTTCGTATATACTTAATATTAAATTTCTCATGTAAATAAAAAATAATTTTTGTAATGAGAAATAAAGTTCTTTAAACATTAAACATTAATAACTCTAATTTTTAACAATTCAAAGAATCTTATACATCGATCGAGCACTTACGCGCCAATTATAAGAGGATTTGAAAATACTTTTATGTCTTCGTCTGTAAAAGTGATCTCACGTCGACGTTAATTAATTCTATTTTGTTTTCTAAACAAATATTTTTTTCAGTAATTTGATTTTATCGTAACAAAAACATTTTCTTGAACCAAAACCGTCGGCACGAAGGGTTATTAAAATGTTAAACCTGGGTCCTGTGGAAGAATTTGTGCGCTTCCTCCGACCTCAATATATGATCCTCGATCAGTCTTCCTGACTCAGGCCTAAGTAACTAAGGACACTTAGCGGTCGGAGTAACTTTGTAAGTGCGTTTCAGGGTCTAACGTTATACCAGTGTAGCCGTAGATTCAGTTGGTGTCGCTTCAGTTTTAACTACACCTATTTTTAGTGTACTCCTTAGTGCAGGAAGTGCATACCCATACATATTCGCTCTAGGCAGGATGCACTAGCCATATCCGTTTTTATTACACGCCCTTCACAGACTTAGACAAAATATGTACTTAAACATCTGTATGTTTGTATCAACAGATGAGTGTAAGTTTCACTAATAACACCAGTTTCGAAGACCATACAATGAAAATTTGTTGTCACTTTATAATTTGAGAAATTTCAAAAAGCGAATACGCTTTTATTAAAACCCTAGTTCACAGAATTTCCAACAAATACTAACTCAATATTATAAAACTCACATCAATTTTGCTTTGTGTGATTTAATTAAGTTCGACGAACGCCTAGATTAATTTACCAGTCGCCATCCCGAAACAATTACACTGGATGTCACCCACACTGTCCATTTAAAAACTTGATTTTGACGTTACTAAAACAGATCAGACGGAAATTGAAAATTAAAAATAGATGAATTTTAAATAATATACTAAAACAATTTCGTATTAGATATATATTTATCCCATAAAATTAGGGCGTCCGGGACGAAACTCACTTATAAATCTAAAGTTTTTAATTTTTAACCGGACTTTGCCCTTCTTCTTCAGTCGACTCATGCGTTGGAGAGTACGTATTGCTGGTAAGAATCTGTATAAGGCATTCATTTCGTCTCCCATACAGAATAGGAAGGAGGATTCCATGTAAGCTGAAAACAATTTCTATCTACAATAATTTATCTAAACCTTGCCATAGTCTTAATTTAATATAGCATACAAAAATACATACAACCCTTAATTTTCATCCCTCTACGATCAACCCCTATTTTTTATTTGTTAATTAAAATCTTATGACTTGAACTCTGAGGTTTATACAGAGACAATTCACAGAAAAGCCTAAAAAGTTTTCATTCCAAAAAACCGAACAGTCTGGGGTAGCATAGCAAAATGTTCCATTTTGGTTCTTAAAAGGTAGGCTAAGTAAAATCACATTAAGAAACGAAGTTCGCGGGGGCAGCTAGTCTGTGTACAGACAATTCTCAAGTCTCTCAGTCAGTATTTCCACCAAGCGTCTTAGCCGTAATGGCTCACTCGATTCATTTTATCTCTATCACTAACCATTTTAACAGTGATAGGTATTAGAACTGTAATGTACTGTATATGCCAAAAAAAAGTCAGTGGCGCTACAACCTCTTTAGGTCAAGGCCTAAGATTTCTGAATCTGTTTCATGACCATTTTTAAATCTAATAGGCAAGTAGGTGATCAGCCTCCAGTGCTTGACACACGCCGTCGACTGTTTGGGTCAAAGACATGTCGGTTTCCTCACGATGTTTTCCTTCACCGTTCGAGCAAATCTTAAATGCGCACATAGAAAGAAAGTCAATTGGTGCACAGCCGGGGATCGAACCTACGACCTCAGGTATGAAAGACGCACACTGAAGCCACTAGGCCGACACTGCTCTATATGCCAAGCCTATACTTAAATAATAATCAATAAACATTTACAAACAACCATTTAATAATGTCGTTACAACAAAATAACCAGTCATAACACCTAGTGGTCAATAGCAGCTTATACATACTGTATGTATTTGTTTTCAAAACGTTTGATGTTACTATAGTTATCGATGTGTCAAATTAATATCCGATATTCTACCTTTGACGTTGACATGTTACAGGGAGCTCGGATTGAACGATGTGTCAACATGGCTTTGCCTTCAGGCACAGTATCGTGTAATAGCATTGGGGATATACAAGTGGTATGAGAGGGTATTACGAATTAAATGCAATCAGCGAATAGAAAAACGGAATCAGAAATATTAATTACAAAGGTGTTTTATGTAATTTATGTTGAAAGTTTGTTGAATTAAACAATAAAATTGGAATAGTATGAAGCCTACATCACCAATTTTTTATTAATATTTAACATTTATTTTAATAAATATGACTTGTCTAAAGTAATTAATCATCTAGTTTTATAAAAAATAGTGTCTTAATAATAACACGTTTTCTTAGTTTTTTTGAAGAAATCTATTATATTATTTTTGCACTGTCCCTGTACAATTGTAATACTTTGGTATACCTTATACATCTCTTGTATCATACGGCTTTGAGATATAACATCATAACTATATGTTTGTACCACTGCATTTAGCCAAAAAAGAGTTGTGATGGAACTTTTCTGTTTGTCCTTTTGTAGCTGCTACCTAATAACCACCTTCATGATTCAGTGGTTTCACATTGCATTTTACCTGAGGTACTGCGTTGCCGAAAAATTAGTTTCGGGTCGGTATAACTGCAAATAGGTCTACACTTGGCATTGGGCAAATAATAATCATCTTATAAAATCACAAAGTGATGCCATTCACCTACAGATTCGACTACAGACTATTGATTTCTAAGAAACTTCGCGAAAGATTTTGACGTCTTGTTACTTACTTATTTTTCTTTTCAGACTTGAACCGCCTACGCTTTATTTCGACTCAATTACCACGTATTCGCCGCCACAACCTCTTTAGGTCTGGGCCTCAGGTTTCTGAATCTGTTTCATGATCATTTTTCATTCGAATAGGCAAGTAGGTGATCAGTCTTCTGTGCCTGACATACGCCTTCGACTGTTGGGTCTAAGGAAGGCCGGTTTCCTCACGATGTTTTCCTTCACCGTTCGAGTGAATATTGAATGCGCACATAAACAGAAAGTCCATTGGTGCAGCCGGGGATTGAACCTACGACCTCCGGGATGAGAGTCGCACGCTGAAGCCACTAGGTCAAGACTGCTCATTCTATTGTATTATTATTATATAAACGTATGTTAGCAGCAGTATTATCCCAGTGGCTCGCTGCGACCCCTTAAACTACGCGTCCGAACACGGCGTTGCACTAGTCTAATTTTCTATAGGCGCAAATGAAACTTGTCGGCGTATCTCAAAACCAAAAATTTACAACATGTGTCAGGCACGGAAAGCTGATCACCTAATTAGCCAGCCATTAGTGTTGGAACGCCACTGGGTTATTATTATAATGTTATTAATTCTTTTGTAAGTATTGTTCGTGATACAGGTACAAAAAGGTTAATTAATATTGTTTAAGAACCTTCTACTAACTAACTGTTGAGACTAAAAAGTGAAATTTTTAGGTCTCCAACGCTTTAACTGAAGTAGAGAAACATGTGCACGTACAAATTTTTAATTTACTCACAGAAGCGTCATTTAATACAATAATAGTCAGCACACACTGACTATTATTGTATGTGAGACGGATATATTTAGTTGCACACTGGTTGAATTCAGAAGAAGTGCAAGGTTTCGGTTTTATGTTTTCTTGTTTCCTTTTATGTTCTTGTATTATTAATAAGTTTTCTACTGTATTAGTGTTAAGTTACTGTAAAAATAGGAAATAAATAAATGTATTTCGATTTTTACAGCTAATTAAAGAGGTACGGAGGTTTCTAAATTTTTATCTGAATTTCTTTAAATTTAATTATTTTTATGTGTGTAAATAGAATGGATAGAAAGAAACGGAAAATATAGGCCTATGTCAGAAGACATCTTGCCCACAAAACTGGTTGGTAAAAAAATACTGTCATTTGTTATTTACATGTAAATAAAGGCTTCATTCATTTGTTTTTGTAAGGGATAAACTTAAAAACTACATTATCCATGAGTTACATGAAAATGTTTAGTCCTAAGTTTAATTTTATCGGCATCGGTTAATCAGTACAGTTGCAGTGCCACGATTTTTATAGCACCAAGAAGCGAAAACTTCGCTTTCTTGCCGTCCTTTTAACCGACGAGCCTAGGCGTTAATGTAGAAAATATTCCTGCTGTCTATGATCAGCAGGAATATTTTCTAGATCAATGCCTAGGCTTGGTCAAATATAAGGTAAAGTCATAATAATTACATTACTTATTTAGCATGAATTTTGTAAATAAGAAGGGTTAATTACAAAGAGCTCTACTGATGTAAAATCAGCATGCAACTATCAAAATATAATTAAATATTATATTATTTATAATAGTTTGTTGTTAGTATTATTTATATTATTTATAGAGTTTTGCGGGTACCGCGGCACAGTTAATGTCACCTGTGTATATTAATTTGAATTAAAAATAGATTTAGTGCATTAGGGGTTGAAACGAGGGAACTATTAAGCAACTGTTTTCCATCGTAATTTGTGAGCAATCAATAATAGTGATATTTACAGTGATTAGGCCGTGATTGATCAATTTGCTAACCGCCATACCGCCTTGGACATTCCTCGTTTGGCTGTAGTTAAATATCAGTATAATCGTTGCATAAAACTGAAATAGTACAGTGAAGTGAATTTTATTAGTGTCTTGTGGTCATCAAGTACTTAAAGTATAACATACAGAATATTTTCGTTAAATCGTAATTTGTATTCTATACGATTTATTCGGCATACAAATAAATAGTTGGTTGGCACTTGGCAAGTTGTTGACAGCATCGTGCACGTGGTTGCTGTGGATCGAACCTCGACGCACACATAACTACCATCCAAATATTACGTCTTGTAACATATATTTTGTTTTTCTTTTTTTTATCAATCTACACTTGAATAATCATAGTTATATTTCATAATGTCTAAGTGTATTGCTTGCTCCAGGGATCTAGACGTAAGCAAACAAATCAGATGTACGAAATGCTTTAGAGGGTGTCACAATAAGTGTGCGAATATAACGTCTGATGTAGAAATCGATTCCTGGACGTGTCCGCCTTGTTCACGCAGAGAACATCGCGGTCAGAGTTCCTCTCTTGACAAGGTTCAAGCAGCAACGACACGACGCAATAAAAAGGATACAGGGCTTTGTGACCGCTTCGTATCGAGGGACAATTTGCAAAAGTTAATCACTGAGGGTATTAACCAGGCTATTGATTCCAAAATTGGGCACTTCGAGTCACTGAAAGTGTCTCTCTTTGTCAAGATAAGGGAAGAGATCAATTCTTTCATCAACCCCTTCTTGAAGGAAACTCAGTGTCTAAGAGAGGAAGTAAATAAGTTGAAGAATGATATTCAAAGTAATAATTTTATTATAGACGAACTACGATGCCAAATAAATAAGCAACAACAGTGGAACAGAATGAACAATTTAGAGATTGTTGGGCTGCCACAAACCAAGAATGAATCTACTTGCGCCTTAGTAAAAACAATAGCAAAACATGCAGACGTAGTATTGCGGGATGATGAGATCGAATTTCCTAACCGCATACAGCCGAAGCAATCTATGCCAGGCAAAGCAAAAACAATCGTGGTGCGCCTGAAAACACGCGAAATAAAAGACAAAATAATATCTGGCTTACGTAAAAAACGGGGAATCCATACATCTGATAAAGGAATGTCAGGGGATTCGAAAAGATTCTATGTAAATGAGCATTTGACCCCAGATAATAAGTATCTTCTTAAAAAGGCGAAAGCGCTGGCAATCGATAAGGGTTTTAAATACGTATGGGTTCGTAACTGTGGAATTACTTTTATTTGTTAATCGTATATATCATTGGGGAGTAGTTGCGTGTTTCATAGTAGATTTAAGATATTTCCTTTGATTTTGCCTCTTTCAATTACTACACGTGATTTTCTGGTTCCATATGGGCCAAAATTTTGTGATGATATTAACGATATAAGTTCACTATTCATCTTAGTATTATAGACTACTTTAACTGTTCATTTCAAAACCTAAGATTTGATTGTTCATTTAAATATAATTATAGCACCTTAATAACAAAGCCAAATAACAAAATTATATTAAAAGTTTACACTAAAGTTGGTACAATCTCTAAGTATTTCGATGTTTGACAAAAGTTTAACTTTATTTTATCAAAACGTTCGTGGCTTGCGTATAAAATCAAACGAATTTTATCAAAATCTTCTTACTTGTACTTTCGATGTTATTTTAATAACTGAGTCATGGCGTAGTTTTTATGATAATGAACTGTGCAATGATGAGTACCAGATGTTTCGACGTGACAGAAGTAAAGAAACCTCCAGTAAAAATATGGGCGGAGGGCTGCTGATCTATGTATCTCGTTATTTAATAGCATATGAGAGGGCTGAGTGGAACTGCAATAGTGTTGAAACACTCTGGATAACTATACCCCATAATTCATTGGCAGTCAACGACCGGCGCAGTCTCCATATCGGTCTTGTCTATATACCTCCAGACTCTATGCAGGCTGAAAGACTTGAAACGTTTATTTCCTCGTTTAGCCACATAATGGACACAAATTTATTTATTTTATTTTATTTATTTTATTTTACAATTTTAGGGAAACTTACAGCTAAAAAGGTTCAATAGTATACAATTAACATGATGACGGCCAATTATCAGTTTCCACACTTACACATTATCACATCATTACACACCAACGCTCAAAAAACTCTCAAGGCTATATTAAAAACTAAATCTCAAAGTATCGGTCACAAAGGGCTTTCTTCGTCGCAGTAACACTTGTGCAGAACAAGTCCAAATTAAGCTCCAGACATGCCACATTAAAAGAACGACATGCTCGTAATAGGTAAGAATTTTTCCTGTATGTAGTTCGTGCTATGGGGACGTACAATAAATTTGGTCCGCGCAGAAACAATGATGGTGCGTACAGGCCCACCCTAGATAACAGTTCTGGCAACTCAGCCGCACCATTAAGTAAAGACACTAGGAATGTAATGTCCGATATTTTTCTACGCTCAGCTAAAGGCAAAATATGAAACTTTTTGCAGCGTGTATGATAGTCAGGCAGGTAACAATTAGATTTAAATTGAATGTACCTTAAAAATTTTCTTTGTATACTTTCAAGGCGGTCTATATAAATGTTGTATATTGGGTTCCATACCTGTGAGGCATATTCGAGGTGACTACGAACGAAAGAGCAATATAATATTTTAATGGTTTTAATTTCCTGAAAGTCGGACGAGATTCTTATAATGAAACCTAACGCTTTCGTGGCTTTATTAATGATGCTCTCAATATGTAGATCAAAGAGAAGTTTGCTGTCAAATATAACTCCAAGATCTTTGACAGATCCAACTCTTACTAAAATAGAATCTTGAAGTTTATAGGGAAAGGCAATGGGGTGGAGTTTGCGAGTAAATGTACAAATGTAACACTTAGATACATTCAAGTCGAGCCCGTTTAGTACACAATAATTTTGAAAGCGGTCCAGATCTTCTTGTAAAGAGAGTGCATCAGCGACAGAGTTAATCTGTTTCATGATTTTCATGTCGTCTGCATACAATAGAATTTTGGACGACTGAAAACAATGTGTGATGTCGTTAACAAATATATTAAAGAGAAGTGGGCCCAAAAGCGATCCTTGTGGGACTCCTGAAGGTATATATCTGGTTCTTGACGAGTATCCATTCAACACCACAGTCTGACATCGATTCTCTACGTACGATGAGAACCATCTGAATAGATTACCCCGTATACCCATGGAAGATAACTTGCTTAAAAGTATGTTGTGGTCAATTTTGTCGAAACATTTGCTATAGTCTGTGTATATAACATCCACCTGGGATCCATTAGCCATGGAGTCTGATATAAAGTCACTACAGAGGATCAAATTTGACGTAGTCGACCGACCCTTTATAAAACCGTGTTGGTATTCACAAAAGTCCAGTTTCAGTGCTGCATATACTTGTCTGTAAACGATTTTTTCCATAATTTTAGCAAATGCACACAACTTGGATATAGGTCTGTAATTTTCAACAGCGGCTTTTGATCCTTTTTTCAGGACAGGTGTTATATACGCAGACTTCCACAAAGTGGGAACTACTCCGGAAGTAAGTGATAATTGGTATAAAATTGATAGTGGTAAAGTCAGGCTATCGGCGCAATTTACTATAAACACTGGTGGAATATTGTCAGGCCCCGGTGACTTGTTTAGATCCACATATTTCAAGAATCTATATACTTCATCCCTATTAATTTCTATTGACCCGATATCAGTGCCGAAACAAGCAGCCCCCTCGGGTACGGTCTGTGTGTTGATTGGTGGCGAGTTGTTATTGGCAGCGCTCGGTTCCAAAAAAATTGAATAAAAGTAGTCGCTGAACATGTTGGATATAACATCCCCATCCCCAGATGAATGATTTCCATACTGTAGTACAGAGGGATAGCAATTGGACTGCTTTTTTGATTTTACATAAGCCCAAAAAGCTTTAGGATTGCGCTTTATGTTTGATTCTATTCCAGATATATAATTGTTAAACAACTCTTTTTCTAAATCTTTCACTCTCTGTCGTAAAACGACAAATGAATGATGATCCGAGAGGTTTTTATATTTTTTAAACTTTAAATGATATTTAGCTTTCTCCTTTATTATTTTGATTAGAGAGCTATTATACCAGACTGGGAATTTTGACTGTATGGTTACAATTCTTGATGGAATGTAGATGTTACGCTGGTCGTTGATAGTGTCATAGAAATACGATACAGCATCTTCAAAGGATCTACGCCTCAGTTCATAGTCCCAGTTAACGGAATCCAAATTTCGTTTTATGGCATTGTAATCGCCCTTGTTGTACAAATATTGTAAGCGAGGACGAGTGGGTAGGCTGTGCAACTGAACGAACTCGACCGAAATGCAAAGCGCTTTATGTTGGGGATCTTCGCATACCAGGGGATCAGCGCAGCAGGTAACAGTAATATCGTTATTGGATAGTACAAGATCCAAAATCCTATCGTTAATATTGTGGAAGCAATTATATTGTGAAAGATTACAGATATTCAAATTGTCTATAAAATTCCTTTGAACATCTCCCTGTATGTCACTCGGATAGAGAGAAGAGAGATCATTTGTCTGACACCACTTAATATTCGGTTGATTAAAGTCGCCAAGTATTAAAAATGCATCAGAAGGATATTTCAGAACAAGGTCAGCCAAACTATAAGAAAAATTATTCAATTGAACTGCTAATGTATTGCCCAAATTTTCGTTACAAATGTAGACAACACAGATGTGTATTTTATAAGAAATTTTAGGCTTTCTATGGTTCAATGTAAGCGTGATCCATAGGTCCTCGGCAGACGAGCGCCAGTCATGTCGAACATCAGCAGGTATTTCTCTCTTAACAGCTATTAAAACCCCTCCTCCCTTCGATTGTTCGGTAGCAGCATAATTACGATCTCGTCTCCAAACAAGATACCGATTATCGAACAACTCGGAATCCGAGATACCCTCCAAAAGCCACGTTTCAGTAATACATATAATATCATAGTTATTAACACACACATTTCTGTAAAAAGTACTCGTTTTTGTTCGTAGCCCCCGAACATTTTGGTAGAAAATATTAAGCGGAGCCATTGCAAATATTATCATAAGATACAACACAATAATAAATATGTGGGGTGCATTCTAATCGATGTGAATAAATATATTGCCCCACCAATGAAATGCAAATAAGCACCTTACTAGTATACAAGTTAAGTAGAATAGTTAAACTGCACAAGTACGAGCAAAAATAAAATAATATAAGTGATAATAAACTTATCCTCCCAAATATTAATTGGAAGCCTTTGGGACCCATTCTATTAAAACAGGAACTTCTAAAATACAAAATGTCTCCGAAATGTTTTTTAATGAAATTAATATTTCAGGCCTAAAACAACATAATTTGTCGTCTAATAGTAGCAATAATGTCCTCGGTTTAATTTTAAGTAATGTTTCCATCGACAGTTCGACAACTGATATGGCGCTAGTTAAACCAGACATATATCATCCTTGCTTAAAGATCGATGCTACCGACTTCGTTCTATGTAAAACCATCCCAAAAGCACAAATAAAATATAACTTTCGTCGTGCTAACTACGAGGATATTAATAAAGCGTTGTCGAATATTGATTGGGTAAAAGTTTTAATTGGAGGTACCTACTGATGAAGTGACAGGTAGTTTCTATGTAATATTAGATAAAATAATTTCAAGTTCTGTCCCTAAAAGCTGAAGTATTGGTAGAAGTAAATTTCCTATTTGGTACTCAAACTCTTTGATACATATAATAAAAGATAAATTAAAAGCTCACAAGCGTTGGAAAACTTATAGGAATCCAAGAGACTATGATGAATTTTCGCTGTTACGCGCTAGGCAAAAACTTGTATCCAAGAAGTGCTTTGATATTTATTTATTTATTTTATTTTATTTATTTATTTTAGATATGTATGAGAAGAGTATCCAAAATAATTTGAGTAAGGATCCCAAAGCGCTGTGGTCATATCTGAGAAACAAACGCCAATGTAGCCCAGGCTACCCTAACAATTCTCGGAGATGAAGCAGACGCTTGTGAAGGGTTCAACAGGTTTTTTAAAAGTGTTTTTCAACACCCAGATGATAGTTACAATCTTCAACACCTACCTGAATCCGATTATACATGCAACCAAGTAGTACTGACCGAGGATGAAGTCTGTAGAGAGTTGAAATCTTTAAATATTAATAAAGGTTCAGGGAGTGATGGAATACCTTCAATTTTTCTCCAAAAATGCTATAGACAACTCTCTAAACCCTTGACAAATATATTTAATCAGTCGCTTAATGAATTCTTTAGTTTACCATCCAAATGGAAAGAAGCCCACATTGTTCCGATCCACAAAAAAGGGTCTAGAAATAAAATAGAACATTATCGACTATTTTATTTCTAAATTCGTTTGGTAATTTATTTGAAAAATTAGTTAACAAAACGTTGAGTCCTCTTATCCTAAGACAATCACCACATCACCAACATGGTTTTACAAAGAATCGTTCAACTGTCAGCAACCTCACCGTTTTCAACAAGTACATAATATTAAAGGGAATGGACGAAGGAGAACAAATTGATGCGATCTATACGGATTTTGAAAAAGCTTTCGATCGAGTTGATCATGTCATTCTCCTACATAAGCTATTAGCGCTAGGAATCCGTGGGGATCTATACAGATGGATCAAATCCTATGTAACTAATAGAAGGCAGGCGGTAGTAATGGGTGGACATAGGAGCACATTTATAAATGTGACATCCGGTGTACCTCAAGGCTCTATACTGGGTCCGTTGTTGTTTAATGCTTATCTTTATGATATACAGAGTTGTTTCAAGTATTCAGAATATCTTATGTTTGCAGATGACAAAAAAATGTTTCTAAAAATTAAATCTATAGATAACTGTGTTCAACTTCAACAGGATTGTAGTAGATTGGAAATTTACTACAAAAGAAATAAACTATCCTTAAATATTGGAAAATGTAGTAAAATTACTTTTACTCGCAAACATATGAAAATACAATTTTGTTATAAGATAAGAGATACAACAATTAAACAGGTGAATTTGGTTAGAGACTTGGGGATACTACTAGATGATAAGATGTCTTTCTCAGAACATATAGATAATATAACAGAA
This sequence comes from Pieris napi, assembly GCF_905475465.1. NCBI lineage: Eukaryota > Metazoa > Arthropoda > Insecta > Lepidoptera > Pieridae > Pieris > Pieris napi. Next base: position 493,533 of record NW_025920860.1, on the reverse strand, counting down.
AAAGCATATAAACAACTTGGATTCGTCAAACGAGTATGCAAATCTTTCAAGAATATAAAATGTATAAAATGCCTGTACTTTTCTTTTGTTAGGAGTGCACTAGAATATGCATGCACTGTTTGGTCCCCAACCTACAAGAAATACATTGAAGCAATAGAGAACATTCAAATAAAGTTTCTTAAGTTTTAAGGATTTCCGAAAGTATAGTAGCTATATAGATTCCTGCAAGTACTTTGGTATTGAATCATTAGAATGTCGACGTAAACAATATGACCTTATATTTTTACACGCTATTTGCAACGGTTTAATTGACTGTCCTGACTTATTGTCGCTTTTACTTTTTCACGCCCCTTCTTCACACAATACAAGGCAAACGCTACTATTTAAAATTTCTCGGTTTAATTCAAACTATTTACGTAGCTCAGTCATGCATCGTATACCTTCAGATTATAACAGAAATTACCAGCAAATAGAAATATTTAATGTATCTAAAAAATGCTTAAAAAATTATATAAAAACTCTAGTATCCTTTATTAGATAGAATGGCTTTGTTATTCCTCCTTTATAATAAATATGTTGTAATGAACTATGAATCTTAGAATATAGAATTTACATACATACATACATATATTCTTTGTATTTTTTGTATTTGTATAGGTGTAACTGTGTTTTGTGTATGTTTAAATGTGTATTCCATTTTTGGCTCTTGTGTATAGTGTAATTTTTTGAATATTGTATAGTACTTGTAAGTAGCTGTAGGAATACCATTAAGCAAATAAACAAATAAATAGGACTATTCCTGTAAACTTAGAACAAAAGAACTCCCCAGTAATGCAGCTTTGCCTTTGAAAAATTTAATTAGCGTTCCTTTGAAGGCGTTATGAACAAGAATTATTTTTTATAGAATTTATAATACATTAACGTCAGGTATATTTGACCTCGACTGTACAAGAGATATGTCGATGACACATTTGTAGTACTCCCCAATGACAAAATATCTGCATTTCTAGCACATTTAAATTCAATACACAAGAACATTAAATTTACTGTTGAACAAGAAAACAACAACTGTCTGCCCTTTTTAGACATTTTAATTATACGCAAAGCAGATGGCACACTAGGTCACACAATACACAGGAAGACAACCCACACAGATAGGTACCTCAATGGTGAATCCCACCACCACCCTTCACAACTGCTTTCTGTCGGTAAATGTTTGTTTCAGAGAGCCCAACGTCTTTGTGATGATGCCCACCTCGAGGAGGAACTACAGCATGTCAAACAGGTGCTACACCGAAACAAGCTGCGCATCCCCCGGCTACATCACAAAAACAAAAACAAGACACAAACAGTTCCCCGCCAGCCAGCCTACTTGCCATATGTAAAGGGAGTTACAGATAGAATTAGCCGGATCCTAAAACGAGCTTCCATACATACAATTTTCAAGCCGCACAAGAAGATTCAGCGATTCCTAAGACCAATCAAAAGTAACACCCCATTGCAAGATGCAGGTATATACAAACTGGATTGCGACTGTGGCCTGTCTTGCATAGGGCAAACTAAACGCAATATGTCCAGCAGACTCAAAGAACACATTGCAGACATAAGACATAGACGACACACAAAATCAGCAGTCGGTGAACACATACTAGATAGGCCTAATCACTACATACGCTTTGACCAACTGAAAGTACTTGCGAAAAAGAAAAGATTCTTCCCAAGATTGGTACGCGAAGCCATTGAAATCAAAAAACACTCCAATTTCAATAGAGAAGACGGCCTAAAATTGTCAAACACCTGGGATCCAATAATATCCAAATTAAAATCTCAAAAAGAAAAACAATCCGCGAAAATAGAGGACACCGTGAGCCATTTTTGCCAAAACCCTCCATCTTTTAGTCGATACCAACTCCGGGGAAATAAATACAGATAATGCAACTTTCTCTGCAGCTGTGATACTTTTTGACATTCAACATCTTTTGTCTTCAGTCACCGTGACCACGCACGCTGTAAAGCACGCGAAACGTCGGATAAATTTAAAATTATGTCAAATAGTTGTAAATTTATAATAATACATAACTGTAATCCGGTAAAAAGCGTTTTTCTTTAAAGGTATATTTTGTCTACAGTAATCACTGAATCAAATTTAATTTTCTTTTACAGTTCCAAATCAAGTTTTTTAATGTTTTTTATCGCGAGTAATGCCTTTGTGTCTGCCAACAAGATGTGGCTCTGACCACGACTGCAATCAAAACTTCGAGGTAAATATTTGCGCTTAAATCCCTTAAATACATTTGTAATTCACCCTTCATAGCCTAGTGGTGTCATTAAATGTCCGCTAGGTGAGGGTATCGGGTTCGATTCCCGGTCGAAGCGCAAGTTTATTTTGATAAATTTATTGGTACTGAATTGCTAAGGCAAGCAGTGAGTACTTAAGAAAATAGACTGTGAGGTTTAGGTTGTATGTTCTAGGCCGAGGATGTAAATTGCAAGTGGTAATTCAACATTCCTTTTTTAGGTGCGGGAAAGCGGGACCCAAATCTACCATATCACGTTATATGTGCGAGCGACTACATGCCGGCGGCACTTTGTGCGGAAATGAAATCCCCTCAATAAAAATAAATGTACTGTAGTATGATAGCAGATGAAATTGTTGGGCGATGATAAGATAGCTAACCTATGGTGTTAGACAGTTATGCAGTGTTAGAGATGCATTTGAGACCTAGTATGTAGTTACGCATTATAACGCATTAGAACAATATGCCATATTTATAACTCCATATGCTGTAAAATATTAATATTATAGTATAATAATCTATATTTAAAGTTTACTGTTAATGTCCAATCCAACCAATTATTCTAATAATACAAAATAAGATGCATTATCGTATGTGTAAATATTGTAGATCGGAGATCTCTAGCCGGTGTTACGTTTTTATACAAATTAATTAATAAAAACAAAAAATAAAAAATATGTTTATTATGGAATATTAGATATCGTTATCATTTATTAATTATTAATATTCTGTATTAATAATCAATACAGAACATTAACATTGACGTCCTACGTCGTTGTTCCTACGTTGAACCTACGAGTTCAGGCACTTCTCATTTTAATTCTTTGCGAATATAACAGAATAAACACTAATTATCCAGAGTTTGCCATATTTGGCAGCAGCCTACTGCGAATAAATTAAAAAAAAAAATTGTTAAGTGCCTATCTGATACCTAATCCGCAGTTGGTTGTGTTAGCAATGTAGGTAGTATAAGCAAAAATTTACTAGTAAAATCTAAAACTGGAAGTGTAATGTTTTTATTGCATTTTAATTTTTTTTTAACATTTATGTTTACCCTAATTTGTAGTCTTATATTTAAGATAAGATAGCTTGTAACATATACTGTAGATATAGCGTTATATCAACTTGTGGTCTGGTCTTAGTCAAAATCATTTATTCATATAGGTAAGACAATGAACACATATGGACGTCAAAAAAAATAGTAGTAAATTGTAAATTAAATAGTTGTAAAGTAAATTGTAAAATTAGAAGAATTTAATATACTTCTTCTAATTTTACAATTTACTGCCAGTTCTCAAATCAAGGTCGTAGAACGGAAGAGAAGAACTGGCAATGAACTCTCCGTCACTATTTTTAATCGCCATGTTTTACACAACGTTTGTAAGGAGCTGCAACCATTATACCATGTTCCACATGACATCTTAAGTAATAAATAATCAAATAAAAATAAAGATACCTTAGGTTTCCTCACAACGATTACTGTCACCGTTACAGCACGTTTCAATAACGCACATAAATAATACTTATTGGTTAACAGCTAGGGTTTAAACGCACGAACTTAGGGGACCTCAGACCTCCTCATAATAATAAAAGGCCTTTATTTACAGACAGATATTACATTACAATTATGTGTTTTTGTCCTTTTTACACTTGACAATACAATACAATGTAAATAGGTTGTTACCGTCGCGTGTCCGTCACTTTCAAAAGGATTCCCACGGGATTGTATAAGCGCCAAATCAATAATAATGATACTGATAGATGGACAAAAGCAATAAAAACGCTATTCCTTTTTTATTTACGAATATTTGAAGTTGCGTTAATAAAACTGTGTTCAAAAAAATTCAGTATTTAAATCTACATACGATTTATATTAATTTTAATCAACAAAATAACATTCGTGCAGACCAAATAATATTTTTTATTAATATCTTTTTTCCTTTCGAAATGAAACCATAAACAGTAAAGATAAATTAAACAATAAACTAACCGGATTTTAGGTAGGTACTGAGGTAGCTTACATAGAAATATACTTATTGTTTTTTTGTTAAGATTGGTATTAACTGTTTTCCTTATTATGTATTTCCATCATTGAGTTATTAAATTACTATTGTTATTAAGACAGCAACCTACCTAGGTATTCGATATATCTTAAAAATCTTTAGAACACAGAGTTTATTAACTAATTAATTAGCTATGTAAGAGAGCTTAGCATTTAAGGAAGAAGGTGTTAGATATTTGGTAGACTAAGTTGGCAACACTGAGCGAGTCTTCAATAAACGTTTTGTGAACTGTGAAGTACACGTATCTTTAATTTATCAGTGGCGAACGTGGAAAAAATTGACATAAATGTAAATATTAATAAAACAGTGTTGAGAAAAATTAAAATGATTGGACAAATTAGCGCATTCAAGATACGTGATCTTTAATTTATCAGTGGGTTCCACGACGCCGGCCTGAAGCATGGCATCTAGTTCTGCATCCACACGTACTCTCATAGAGAAAGGCAATGGCCTCGCTCTACAAAATATAGGCTCTGCATCCTCACGCACCTTCAGCGCCACCGTACCACTAGTGTACCTGCCCAGGGTCCCGTCAAGCACCGACTTATATCTGGAAAGTATATTATTGATTTGATCATTCGATTGGCTTGCTTGCACATTATTTACATCGTAGATTTTAAATTTAGGGATATCTATATTCAGTTCTGAGAGCCATTGTCGTCCTAATAAATTGATACAACCGTTGTCAATAACATAAAGGTCGAAAACTTTGCATACATTGCCATATTTTACACTGATTTCTAAATATCCTAATGGTTCAATGGTAGACCCGTCATAAAACTTAAATTTTAACCTGCATGACTTTAACTTCAATTTGTTAAAGTATTTTTAAAATGTACTTTTACTGATACAGGATAAAGCGGACCCAGTATCTATTTCCATATTCAACAATGTATCGCTCACTAGTAAGGAAATACACACTGGTTTGTACTTAGCTAAGGACATCTGATAGATTGGCCCCGCATCCGTGTAGTCTTCATCTTCCTCTTGCTGGCGCGCCTCGCTCGCCGGCGCCGCTTTGGCCGCCGGTCCTCCCTCCCATCCGGCGGCTCCCTGCAGCCAGTAGGTGTCGGCGGGGGCTCCTTGTCCGGCCCCGCGCCCGGCGCCACGTGATCACCCGCCACGCTTCCCGCGCCATCGCTCGCGCCACCCGCGCGACCTGCCACTGTACCCGTAGCTGTTCATCTCGCCCTCACCGCGTGCTCCAGTCTTCTATCGTCCCGTACACATACGACGGAGCTGGCCTGTCGTTTTGCAGAGGCTGCACACAAAATTTTTATTCCCAGCGATGATTTGTGTCCCCACATGCTTTACAGTCACGTATTTGCATTATATTTACTTGCCCAACAATAAGTGAACGATCCACAACGCCCGCGTCACGTTCCGCCGCCTCAAGGTTTATCGCGAGCGACACGGCTTTTTTATAGCAAAGATTCTCCTCGGCAAACAGCCTCTGTCTTATAGATTCACGTTTTAGCCCGCACACGAATTGGTCTCTAATATTATCTTCTAGTGTTGTTGAGAAGTCACAAAACCGTGATAAATTTTTTTAAGTCTGCCACGTAGTCGGCAATCGATTCGTGTTCTTGCTGCCTTCTTTGGCGAAATCTGTAACGCTCCGCTAATATTGAAGGTTTCGGCTGCAAATGCGTTTACATTAAACTCACAACTTCTTTGAAAGTTAGACTCGAAGGTTTCTTCGGACTGGCCAACGTAGATAGCAAGTCGTAGCTTTCTTCCCCCATTACCGCTATAAGCGTGGGTAATTTGACGCCATCTTATATTTTATTCGCCATAAAATACATCTCAACCCGTTCAATATACGCCGGCCAATTGCCGTTTTTAACGCCGAATGCACTAATTTGTCCAATCATTATAATTTTTCTCAACACTGTTTTATTAATATTTACATTTATGTGAATTTTTTCCACGTTCGCCACTGATAAATTAAAGATACGTGTACTTCACAGTTCACAAAACGTTTATTGAAGACTGACGCTCAGTGTTGCTAACATAGTCTACCAAATATCTAAAGGCGTCAGTACACAATGGCCCATGCGGGCCCACTACAGGCCATCGCCATTGTGTACAGGGGGTAATGGTATATGATGGCGGACAATTGTCAATCGTGGCGCGCAATCGGCGAGTTGTCGGTTCTTTGGGCACACTTCAAAGGAATCGTGGCGTAGCGTGGCCTGTGGTGTTTACACAATCGGCCATTGTTTAGTTCGTCACCGGCCGCTGACCGGGATAGTACACTTTTGTGTTTCGTGCTAGAACTAGAATTTTCGATCGTCCAAAATGTCAATATCGTGGAGCAATGAAGAAGTACCACATTAAAAAATCTACGTACCTTGTCCTGTTTCGATGAATGGTCAGCATCCACCATCGCCTTTTTCGCCATTTCTTTTTTATAACTTTGTGACGGTACACACTTCTGTAATACTTGTAAACAGTATACAAATAAATAGCCGCAGCCGTAATTACTTCGACGTCCATCGCAAGTGGTTTGCCAGGCAGCAATGAGCCATGCGCCGTTGTGTGAACAACAAGTGATCGTGGCCTACAATTGGGCATTGCAAAGCGTGGCCCATCACAGGCCATTGTGTACTGGGGGCTTTACACTTTCAACTCTTTGTTTGAAGCTGGATGCCAACTGGCTTTAATCGTTTAAATCATGAGCTCTCAACTAATATAAATTTAGGGGTACTGGGGTTGCGACGCTGGATTAACAAAAAACTAACTTGACTTATTTAAGGGTTCGTAAATCTAAGTAACACTTATGTTATTGGACATTATCGGAAACAAGTATGATTTATGAATGTTGGAAAAACTTAAGGGCACATTTAATACCTACTAAACTAACGTATTACAATTTTTGGAAACAAGTGTAAGATGATTGCTAACATTTAGTTTGCGCTTGTAATTATTAAAATAAATAAATCAGTGGCGCTACAACCTTTCTTTTTAGGTCTGGCCCTCAGATTTCTGTGTTCCCCTCGATGTTTTCCTTCACCGTTCGAGCAAATGTTAAATGCGCACATAGAATGAAAGTCCATTGGTGTATAGCCGCGGGGCGCGGACCGAACCCACGACCTCAGGGAAAAGAGTCGCACGCTGAAGCCTCTAGGCCAACACTGCTCTTCTAATTATTAACTAAAATATATATATATATATAACTTAACTAATATTAGGTTACATAATTTCTGACACATACATAAATAATATATATTATATATATATATATGCTCCACTACGATCTGTGCCCGCAGTTACCCATGTTATTTCCGTAGTGTTATAAATTATAATGATTGTTCGATAAATTGACGACACAAAAATAATTTAAATATTCAACTCAAAAGTTCTTGAAATCTGAACAAACAATTGCAGATTGTTTTTGCTTATTAATAGCACTAAAGACGATTTTCGTGTGTCAAAAATTTATCGGATTTGTCAAATCACTTAGCGGTAAGTCTAGATTCATAATTGAAGTGCATGAAGCGTTATATTGATCATTATGGCGTAATGTGTGTATCATTTTCTGAAAAAGACATGAAAACTCCTACACACGTGTACATTCTTTGATAACAAATAAATATTTCTATAATAAAAGTCTAGAAGCCGTGGGCAGATTTAATACGGCGTAAGTAAATATTTTATTAGATATTCAGGTTGCTTGTGGCACATTTCTATTTCTGTTACATTCATTATTTTGAGGCAAGTGAACAGCGTTCCGATAAATCCGAAACTATTTTATTTATAAACGGACCAAGCTTACCACGTTTAGCATTTAGCTGAAAGGTTTTTAAGTAAACAATAGTAACAGAATAAGCTAGTAAAATTATTAATTTATTTTAATATTAATTATGGTATAGACCTAGCTTCGAGCAGTGTTGGAATAGGGGCTTCAGCGTGCGACTCTCATCCCTAAGGTCGTAGGTTCGAGCCCCGGCTGTGCACCAATGAACTTTATTTCTATGTGCGCATTGAACATTAGTGAACGGTGAAAGAAAACATCGTGAGGAAACCGGCTTGCCTTAGACCCAAAAAGCCGACGGCGTGCGTCAGGCACAGGAGGCTGATCACCTACTTGCATATTTAATTAACAAATGATCATGAAACAGATACAGAAATCTGAGGCCAAGGCCTAAATTTTTTTTATACCTAGGTCTAAAAAGGTAAGGTAATGATGACGTTAACAGTCTTAGTGTTCTATAATGATTAGACACTATGTTCGTGTGTCCGAGATACCGCACTTGCCCTTTTATTCTCTACACTAGGTTTTTTAACACAAAAGGTTTAGTTCTCTTTAGGCGTTTTATTCCTGTTGTATCAAGAAGTTTAATGCCTCAGCATTCACATGGCTAGAGTCTGGCTAATGAAAGAAGATAACGAAAAAGTGCGGCAAATTAAAAAAAGAATAGTATGGTACACCTAAAGGATTTATTTATATATTTTGTGGCTTAAACTTACTTGATTTTATTTTGTTACTTTTTATATTGATAGTAACTGTATTTCTATGAAATTAAATACTATACGTATTTAGTCATTTACTATTGACACTTAAAATGACTATCAATGGAAAACTAAAACTATATTTATTATAAAACACAACTTTATTCGGAATAATCAAATCCTGCGAAAGAAACGAAATATTCTATCAAATAAAACAAAGTTTAGGCTATTATACCTGTTAACTATTCGTAAAAAATATATAATAGAAATAAAAATGAGTAATTGCATGAAGTATCGAGACAATAAATCATACTAACCTAAGAAATTCAATGACATTCTGTGTTGCCATCCGAAAGTTTTCAAATAATTCAATTATCTTCTATCATTAGCCAGACTCTATGTAGCCTGTTTAAGTGAGCTAAATATTAAAGATATTTAATTAGGCCATTATATATACATAATATTTATATAAATCAAAATACAAATTATTCTGAAGACTTGATGCTCCAAAGCTTCTTATCTCGATAACATTAGCCGATAAAAGCTTTTGTTATTCTATGAAATCTTCAATATTGTTTTTCTCGTTTATGATTTCTAAGAAGCCGCCCCAATCAGTCTGAGTGTCTGCGATTATTTTACAAGATTTATATACTATTATAATGTTTTATTGTATAAAAGATTTTTTAAATATATATGTAAACATATATAAACTCAAATGTGTTGGAAAAATATTTATTTTAAGAAACAACATTTAGAGTTTGCTATTTCAGTCGAAAATCACTTCCATCTAGGGATGTGAAAAAATAATCGATTATTAAAAAAATCGATTAAAATCGATATTTTTCAAAGTAAAAATCGATTTTTTTACGCGATTTTTATATTTAAAATAATCGATTATTTTTATAATTGAAAATTAATCATAGTCGATTTTTATTTGCCACCTCCCGACATTATGTCTGGTCTTTTATAACCCGGACCTCGAACTATTAGGGATATTCGATATACAACGATGTTTATAATGCGATACATTTAATCCGATTCTTTGAAGATGTATTGATATACTCGATGCATTGATGTTTTTTTTGTAAAACATCGAAAGGAGGATAAAACCAGTTAATTTTACAAAAACTCAAGTTTGAATGGAACACTATAATTTAAAAGTAAAATAAATTTATCCAGCAGCACAAGACTACATACAATTAAAAAGACAACAAAAATACTGCAATGTTCTACTGAAAAGACATACACTCAGCATTTATCAAATTTCACCTAAAATCTATCAAAACGAGATTAAGTTAATTTCGATTTTGATTATTTTTAAACGTTAATTTGTGTTTATCCACTCTCACGTACGGGCCGCGCGACTGTTTTCACGTCAACCGTACAGCTACTCGCGCGGCTTAGACCCGCGCGCACCACACCCGCTACATCGCAACAAAAACCATTATATCTGTTGAAATATAGTGCGTTTTCCAATTACAGAGCATAATGCGACTCAGTGCCGCACAATGCCGCATAATGCTGAAGCTTAATTGGAACGTGAATTAGTTTTCAAATGCATCAGCAGAGTGCGCTAAGTCAGTGTTGAAAAAAAAAATGGGCTAGCTGATGGCGACGTGTATCTCGTTCGTATAATATACTTAATATTAAATTTCTCATGTAAATAAAAAATAATTTTTGTAATGAGAAATAAAGTTCTTTAAACATTAAAATGTTCTGAATAGAGTTAGCAACCTCATTAATGTATAAATAATGTGGTTAACAATAATAATTGGTTGAAAACTTTTTACGCTTATTTTAATAATCAAATTATTTCATTAACATTTTTTTACTGAAATAAGAGAAAATCTTTAAAGAATATAAGGTTTTAACAAGCTAAATTAACAGTAAAATATATAGTTTCATGTAAGAAGTTTCATTTACGTTTTGAGTAATTTTTTTTAAATGATTTCTAAAAAAATTATATACTTTTTCAAAACCATTGCAATGTTTACAAAAGTATAATCCTGTAAAATAAATTTGTTTACAGATCCGAATTTTAAAATAAAATTGTATTCATATTTTAAATGTGGAATATAAAAAAAGTAACTATTTATACCTTCATCCATACTTATATTTTTTTTTAGCAGTTTGAAATAACTTTAATTATTTTCAAAATCTACGACGAAACGAAAGCCTTACAAATTTTTCAACAATAAATAATATTTACTAAAGAAAATTTCGATAAATGCCAACTTAAAGAAAAGCACTGGTAAATTTTCTGTCACTGTGTTGGTATTTATTGCGAGAAGCACGCGAGAGCATTAGTTTTGAGAGTGCTCAATTGTGCGAAGCGTTGCTGTAGTTGGAACATTCAACGTTGAGCATTATGCCGCATAATGCGCTCTAGTGCTGTAATTGGAAAACGCACATAATAACTACAACTATGAAAAAAATACTACAGAATAGGTTGAAGTATATAGATTAAAACACATTTTTTTAATAATTGGATAATGTTAATAAATTAGTACGGGATAAAATATTTGAGTCTGAGCAAAAATGCTTAAATTTTTTATAGATATAGGCCTTACGCAAAAAATATAAACGATTTCGAAATAAGAATAATTTTACAAAAAACTAGTCTAATTATCCTTTCAAAAGATGCCAAGATGTTTATATTTAATCAACATTGAGTAAGCTAATAAATCAAAACAAAACAACCACTTCTCGTAATTTTACAATAGCCTCTTGAGTCGCGCGCTATGACTTTTTGTGCCAAGATGGCCGCCTATCTAAGGTCTCCCACACACCATGTAGTTTTTGACGTGACAACGTCTTATAATTCGATGGAGCCGGCTGCACACAAGAAAAAACATGACTTATGCGGCGTTACCTCGTTCTGAGGCGTTACCTCGCTCTGAGGCGTTCCATTTAAAATTGACATAATTGTATTAATGCGTACAAATAAATGTAACTTGATCAATTCAATTGTGATTTCCATTTACCTCCTTCTCTATATCCATACAAAATACCTATCAAACAAATATTTTTTTTTTTTTTTTTTTGAAAAATGCAACCATCCCATCAATATTTTTTTATGACGTTGTCACGTTCAACTATTGTCAGTAAACCGACTTTACAGACAACCGATTTTTTTTAACTAACTAAAAAATAGGGTATGTTCGATTTGTTTCAATCGTATCTTTTTAAATGAAAAACAGAATAACAGTGTCGTAAATTTTAATGAGACATTTTTGATAAGATTTCGAGTTGTAAATGATAATCCACCGTTTCTCCACTGTTTCCACGACCTCCACGACCACCACGACTACTGCAGCACCTAAACCAACATCTACCAGTATAGGATTGATTAGAATTAGCATAAGTTATTAGCAAATAAATGTTCGTATGTCAATTAAATTAATGCAAAATAGCATTATAATGCACTTCACTAAGGAAATTGAAGTGCATCAAAAGTGCAATTATTTTCCAATATCTCAGGAGACATAAATAAACACATTACACCATGCGTAACAAAAAATTGCAAACATATTTTTTCGTTTGTACAAACCCTTATTTATGACGTTTGCTCTAACGTCCGTGGATACCGCACTGTCCATAACGACAAACCTGTGGAACACCTCAATAATATTTGGGAATCTTAAATCATCTTAATGTATTTCTATTTGGAAAAGGCATGAATATGCTTATGAAGGACTCTACATTCATTTTTAACTATTAATTCACTAAACAGACGTAAACAAATCATCAAAATCAGCCAACAACTTCTTTCTAAGAAGCCATTTTGCCCTTGACAAAAATATTTTAAAGTTGAAATTAAACTCAATTTATCATTTAAAACTATATAACATTATCATAACCGTAAGGTACAAATAATCAAGTTTATTTTGATGTATGATAATTAAAGAAATCTTAATATATATAAATCTCGTGTCACAATGTTTGTCCTCAATGGACTCCTAAACTACCGAACCGATATCAATCAAATTTGCACACCGTGTGTAGTTTGATCCAACTTAAAAGATAGGGTAGTTTAAATCTCAAATTATAGTCGCAATATTATTTTATTGCAAAATATTTGTTTATTATTTGATACAATTCTAACAGATGGCGCTGTGTTATAAGTATCAACGTTTCACATAAGCTGTCATCTACCTTTAACATAAGTTCTCCTACCGCTAACAGATGGCGCTGTGTGTAAAGTATCAACGTTTCACATAAGCTATCTACCTTTCACATACGTTCTCCTACCGTTTCCCTTGAATAGTTTACTACTATGTAATATAACAAAAACCTTTCCTAAGAGATTTGACCTCCAACTTTTCAAAGTTAGAGTGTACTTCTCAATGAAAGGCCGGCAACGGACCCACTAAAAATTGGTGTACATGGGCTGCGATGGCTGCCCTTTTTCGGCGTCGCGTCGGCTTGTTACCCCCCCCCCATATATAAAAAAAATATTTAATAATGTTTTTATTAACTTACCATTATTATAAACTAGCTGACCCGGCGAACTTCGTTCCGCCGAACAGTTTAATAATATCGTGTTAACTTTAATTAAACTTAATTTAGGATTTCAATATGGTAGGTAATAACATCAATAAAATTTTTTTTGCGTTAGAGGTTTGGATGCCAAAAACCGCCATATCGCTCCCTTTCGTGACATATTTGCAGATATATTTGGTGGAATTTGACTTTCTTATTTTGTCAATAGATGGCACCACATGTTGTTTGCATTCGTAAAATTAATTAATTTATTTATTGTTTTTCGATAACATATCCGATATTTTACGTATTCTGCTATTCGGAGCGGAGAATAATCCACCAAAAAAGAGATAACTAACATCGGTCCAGCCGATCTTGAGTTATAAGTGGTGTAAGTAACACGACTTTGTTTTATATATTTAAGATTAGATACGTATCTAATTAAAACAGTATTCCAGACATATTTTAATATAATGGAAATATTAATTCCATTGAGGTGGATCACAAATACATAGAACCAGCTACGACTAATTAGTAGCACTAGGTAAATTAACTCTACAACTTCCTGTTTCCGGTTGTAACATACGGCGTACTCATGTCTCTTAGCTAACTAGAACCCCTTTGAAGATTAAAATGCTATACCGCAAATACGTTACTCATACTTACTTGTACAAATTTTAATCTGTAATTAATTTAAAAAATAGTACACATGGCAGAAGGGAAACTTCTTTGGCAAACTAATTGTTAAGTCTTGTTCATATTTATACAAATCTAAAACTTTAGATTTCCGAGACTTAATAATAATAATAAAAGCCTTTATTTTTTTTTATTTTTTTTTTTTATAGAACGGGCGGCAAACGGGCAGGAGGCTCACCTGATGTTAAGTGATACCGCCGCCCATGGACACTCTCAGTGCCAGAGGGCTCGCGAGTGCGTTGCCGGCCTTTTAAGAATAGGTACGCTCTTTTCTTGAAGGACCCTAAGTCGAATTGGTTCGGAAATACTTCAGTGGGCAGCTGGTTCCACATAGTGGTTGTGCGCGGCAAAAACTGCCTTGAAAAACGCTCAGTTGTGGAACGGCGGACGTCGAGGTGATACGGGTGGAATTTCGTATTCTGTCTCGACGTCCGATGATGAAATTCAGCTGCAGGTATTAATCCGAACAACTCCTCTGAACACTCTCCATGGTAAATGCGGTAGAAGATGCAGAGTGACCCCACATCTCTACGCAACGCCAAAGGATCAAGCCGCTCGGAGAGGGATTGGTCGTCGACGATTCGAACCGCTCTGCGTTGTATACGGTCAAGTGGAAGGAGCTGGTACTGGGGAGCCCCCGCCCAGAGGTGAGAGCAGTATTCCATGTGGGGCCGAATTTGCGCTTAATATAGTTGCATGCGGTGGCCCGGAGTGAAGTACCGCCTCGCCTTGCTGAGCACACCAAGCTTTTTGGAGGCTAATTTAGCCTTTCCCTCTAAGTGACCGCGAAACTGAACGTCGTTCGATATGTCAACGCCAAGTATTCCAATGCAGAAGAAATAGGGTCGGGGATAGAACACAGCCTTGTGGGACCCCAGCGTTCACGGGTTTAAGGTCGGAACATGCTCCGTCGATGACGACCTTGATGCTCCGATCGGCCAGAAAGCTGGAGATCCAATCGCATAATTTCTCGGGAAGCCCATAGGCTGGAAGCTTCGAGAGCAGTGCTCTGTGCCACACCCGATCGAAGGCTTTCGCTATGTCCAAACTTACCGCCAGCGCCTCCCCCTTGGACTCAATTGCCTCTGCCCACCTATGGGGAAGGTATACAAGGAGGTCACCAGCTGAGCGACCACGACGAAAGCCGTACTGAGAATCGCTAATCAACTGGTGGCCTTCTAGATAACTCAAGAGCTGGCAATTAATAATGGTTTCCATTATTTTGGAGAACAAGGAGGTTATAGCTATTGGGCGATAGTTGGACGGATCAGAGCGATCGCCTTTTTTTGGGATCGGATGTATCGAAGCGGTCTTCCAGCACTTCGGGACAGTGCCGAGCGAATACAGGTACCGGAAAAGGCGCGTTAAGACCGGAGCCAACTCAGGAGCACAAATACGCAGCACAATTGGGGGGATACCATCCGGCCCGCTCGACTTATGAATGTCCAAGGAAGATAGTGCTTTGCGGACAGCACGTTGCCGGAATGTGATTTCCGGCATCGAGGAATCACACCGCGAAATGGTCGGTGGTGATCTCCCTCGGTCATCCAAAGTCGAGTTGGACGCGAAGAGACAGCCCAAAAGGTCGGCCTTCTCCTTCGCAGTGTGGGCCAGAGAGTCATCCTCCCTGTGCAGTGGCGGAATGGAGGGCTGACAAAAATTCCCCTGGACAGCTTTGGCGAGAGACCAGAAGGCTCGAGTCCCTGAAGGGAGTTGGGCCAATCTCTCGCCAAATCTGGCAATGTGCTCTGACTTTGCCTTAGTGATTTCCCGTTTGAAGGACCTGGAGGCTGAGTTATATGCTGTTTTAAGTTCGCTGGTATTGGCATCACGAGATTTCGCCGCTTCCGCCCATGCCTTAAAGCATTCACGCTTTCGACGCGAGGCTGCCTTGCAAGAACGTTTAAACCAGGGCTGAGACTTGCCACCGATCGGCACCGCAGAAAATGGAATAAAGAGTTCCATGCCCTGCAGAACCACTTCGGCGACAGAGGCGGCGACGGAATCTGGAGCTTCCGGCGAAAAGCACATAGGCCCCCAAGGGTAGGACGCAAAGAAAGACCGCATCCCGTCCCAATCTGCTGACTTATAGTGCCAAATACGGCGACAACCCATAAAGCGGGGCCGTGAAGGGCGCGTAGAATACGAAGGGCAGCCTGTGCGTCCACCACCGGGCGCAGAGTGTCCCGGTGTTGGACGCCCAGAGGGGGATTCTCCACCGCGAGCGCGTGTGGTACCCCCCTGGGGTAGATTCTGTTTTTTTTTTCTGCACATTCATATTTCTTGTGGGGGGGGGGGAATGGGCTCCGAGAGTCTCTCTCACCGCACGAAACGCGAGTACAATAAGGCAAACTTATTGCATCACTTCACGCCGGTTTTCTGAGAGACAGTGGTACTGCCCCGGTCGTGCCTGCCCATTTGGCTGAAGCCCGAAGGCGACAGCATGGCACTCCCACTAGGACTGCTGTAACTACTTATACCTACTAGTACATACATATGTGAAATACAAAAAATTAACACTAAAAATAAAAATACTAATAATTAATCGGCAAGCCGGTTGGTTTGTTTCTGTTCTACAGCTTGTCCTTGGACATAGGCCTCTAAGGGCTTCCACTCTTCTCTGTTTCTAGCTTTACGTAGCCACATAGGGCCAGCTACTCTTCCCACATCATCTTCCCATCTTTTTATTTGTCTTCCTCGTTTTCTTCTGTCATAGAGAGGAAGCCATTCCGTCACTTTCTTCGTCCATTTATCTCTATCTTCTCTCATAATGTGTCCTGTTCCATTTCAATATTTTACTAGAAGTAACAGCATTTCTAAACTTTGTCATGTCCTTTATTTCTTCTAGTTTAACTCTATCTTTCAATTTAAGACCTAGAACACTCCTTTCGATACTATTCTGACATACTCTTAGTTTGTTTTCTTGTTTATTTGTGACCAGGTTTGACATACGTATATCAGGCACGGTAATTATTCCTCTAAGGATTATCCGAGACTTAGAGGGAAAAGGTAGATATGTTAGGAATTTAATGAATTAAATTGTCATTAAGTGTCGAAAATTAATACAATTTATAAAAAAAAAATTTCTTTGATAATAAAAACACGTGCCATTTTAATTTACAATTTGTCATTTGAGATTTCAATAAATTATTTTGGATAAAATATAAAATACTAATATATCATAAATTCTCTTTACGAAATTTTAATTTAAAAAAATAGAATTTCTATAAATTTACCCTTCTCACTCTCTCTCCATCAGTGTAAATCTTTCTCTTTCTTTTCTTCGACAAAAACGCTGCGCATCTTCGTGACGATTTCGCAAAAATTTACCCTCCTGCGCCTATAGAAGTTTCACTTCAAAAATATATTGTTTATACAACAAGCACCTGTAACGGCGTTTGTTTTTTTTTTTTAAATCAGGATATAAATATAACCTATGTTAGTCAGGTATAGAATTTTCAAACCAGTCCTGTACTTTTTGAGTATATTCGATATAAGCGTACAAGATTATGGATCTTTCATCTTTAAAGGGTTCGCATATATAAAAGGGTTTGAATACTTCCCTATACACCGAACTCAATTGACTGAATTATTTAGCTCGGTGACTTACCAACTTTTGTAAACTTAAAGCTGGAGCTTTAGCATAGAACTTTGTCTCCGTGGAAATACTTTAGAAACTTCAGTCAAAGCATATCTTGCGAATTACTTTTAAATATTTGGCATATTACAAATATGGTGAAAAAGTAATGATTTTACCAAAAAATCTGCACGTGTTTTTTTATAGTGTTAAAATAGTAGAGCAGTGTTGGCCTAGTGGCTTCAGCGTGCGACCCTCATCCCTGAGGTCGTAAGGTCGGTCCCCGGCTGTGCACCAATGGACTTTCATTCTATGTGCGCATTTAACATTCGCTCGAACGGTGAAGGAAAACATCGTGAGGAAACCGACATGTCTTAGACCCAAAAAGTCGACGGCGTGTGTCAGGCACTGGACTCACCTACTTGCCTATTCGATTGAAAAATGATCTTGAAACAGAGTCAGAAATCTGAGGCCCAGACCTAAAAGAGGTTGTAGCACTACTACTCTACTTTAACAACAAAATTTTTATTTTTATTTTTAAGTAGACAGTAAACTTTTGCGCACTAATTATTAGATATATATGTAAAGAAATAATTATATTTCTTAAATTAGATTATTCATTTTCTATTTTGTTTTTATAAATGTTCATTTAGTTTTGTTTGTTAGTCCGTGGAAAAGACATTAGTTTTGTTTGTCTATGTATGTGTCATTTTTAATTTGAATACGAAGTGTTTGTTGTGAGTTAATTTTTAATTGATTATAAGAGAAATAGGATGGAAGTGATTTTCAACTGAAATAGCAAACTCTAAATGTTGTTTCTTAAAGTAAGTATTTTTGCAACACATTTGAGTTTATATATATATATATATATAAAATCTTTTATACAATAAAACATAATAATAGTATATAAATGTTGTAAAATAATCGCAGACAATATTGAAGATTTCATAGAATAACAAAAGCTTTTATCGGCTAATGTTATCGAGATAAGAAGCTTTGGAGCAACAAGTCATCAGAATAATTTGTATTTTGATTTATATTAATATATGTATACATAACGGCCTAATTAAATATCTTAAATATTGAGCTCACTTAAACAGGCTATACAGTTACTATCAATGTAAAAAATAATAAAATAAAATCCAGTAAGTTTAATCCACAAAATATATCAAACTTTTAGGGATACCATACTTTTTTTTCTTAAGTTGCCGCGCTTTTTCGTTATCTTCTTTCATTAGCCAGACTCTAGCCACGTGAATGCTGCAATAAACTTCTTGATACAACAGGAATAGAACGCGTTAAGAGAACTGAAACTTTTGTGTTAAAAAACCTAGTGTAGAGAATAAAAATGGAAGTGCGGTATCTCGGACACACAAACATAGTGTCTAATCATTATAGAACACTAAGACTGTTATTGATCATTCCCTTAGTTTAAGCTATTTATTGGTATTGTAGAAAATTAAGTCAACATAATATTACTAATTTGCCATAATTATTGAATAGGCCGACGGCCTGACGCACGCCGTCGATTTTTTTGGGTCTAAGGCAAGCCGGTTTCCTCACGATGTTTTCCTTCACCGTTCACTGATGTTCAATGCTCACATAGAAATAAAGTCCATTGGCGCACAGCTGGGGATCGAACCTACGACCTCAGGGATGAGAGTCGCACGCTGAAGCGCCTATTCCAACACTGCTGCGTCTATACCATAATAAATTAATATTAAAATAAATTAATAATTTTACTAACTTATTCTGTTATTATTGTTTATTGTTTACTTAAAAACCTTTTAGCATTTAGCTAAACGTGGCGTAAGCTTGGTCCGTTTATAAATAAAATAGTTTCGGATTTATCGGAACGCTGTTCACTTGCCTAAAAATGAATGTAACAGAAATAGAAATGTGCCACAAGCAACCTGAATATCTAATAAAATACTTACTTACGCCGTATTAAATCTGCCCACAGGTTCTAGACTTTTATTATAGAAATATTATTTGTTATCAAAGGACGTACACGTGTGTAGGAGTTTTTAAATCTATTTCAGAAAATGATAGACACATTACGCCATAATATTATCTATACTAATATTATAAAGAGGAAAGATTTGATTTTTTGTTTGTTTGAAATGAATAGGCTCGGAAACTACTGGACCGATTTCAAAAATTCTTTCACCGTTGGCAAGCTACACTATTTCCGAGTGACATACATTCATTTTCAAAAAAATTAGGGATGCTTACTAAAACTTGAATAATCTAACCCAAGGTGTAAAAAAATAAACAAAAAAAACTTCCTTCAATCGCGTGCGCTGCGAAAACTATTAATGATAGAACAAAATGGTGTATTAAAATTTTTTAGGACACACAACTATCTATAAAAATTGTCGCGACATCATGTCTCTATCTTTTATAGTTACGTCACAATAAGCGTCCTTTTATTATTTTTTTAAATTAAAATACCACCGCTAGAAAAGGCTCTTTATTCGTACCTAGGTATTGATCCTTATCAAAATAATTACCAACGTTTCACATAAGCTACAATTTAATGGCATAACCACCAAAAAAGCATGGTGGATTGGTGTTCTCCTGCCGTTTCTCTGGAATAGTTTACTACTATGTATTATAACAAAAATCTTATCCACAGCAACGCTTGGCCGAGTATACTAGTACATTATAACGCTTCAAGCACTTCAATTATTAATTGTGATCCCTTGTCGAAGCTCCAGGTAATCTAATAAATACTCAAGGAAAATCACTGAACCGTTATGCAGTGAAATATTAGATTTTATTTGAATAAACATCTCGAGAGTCTAGACTTACCGCTAAGTGATTTGACAAATCCGGATTTTGGACACACGAAAATCGTCTTTAGCGCTATCAATAAGCAAAAATGATCTGCATTTGTTTCTTCAGATTTCAAGAACTTTTGAGTTGAATGTTTAAATTATTTTTGTGTTGTCCATTCATCGAACAATCATTATAACACTACGGAAAAAAACATGGGTAACTGCGGGCACAGTTCGTATATTTTATTTTATTTATAGATGTAACTTAACATCCTTAAGAAGAAATGTCGGCTTAGAAGGTCGGCAACGCACTCGCGAATCCTCTTGTATATATATACATATATCATTTAACATCAGGTGAGCCTCCTACCGCCCCCTGTTCTATATAAACAAATGTGTCAGAAATTATGTAACCCAATATTAAGTTACACATATATATTTTAGTTAATAATTAGAAGAGCAATGTTGGCCTAGTGGCTTCAGCGTGCGACTCTTTTCCCTGAGATCCCTGGGTTCCCTGGGTTCGGTCCGCGGCTATACACCAATGGAACTTCTTTCTATGCGCATTTAACATTCACTCGAACGGTGAAGGAAAACGTGGGGAATAAAGAAATCTGAGGGCCAGACCTAAAAAGAAAGGTTGTAGCGTCACTAATTTATTTATTTTAATAATTAGAAGCGCAAACCAAATGTTAGCAATCATCTTACACTTGTTGCCAATACATTGTAATACGTTAGTTTAGTAGCTATTAAATGTGCCCTTAAGTTTTTCCAACATTCATAAATTGTAATATTGTACACTTGTTCCCGATAATGTCCAATAATATAAGTGTCACTAAGATTTACGAACCCTTAAATAAGTCAAGTTAGTTTTTTGTTAATCCAGCGTCGCAACCCCAATACCCCTAATTTTATGTTAGTTATAAGTCCATGTATAAACGACTAAAGCCAGTTGACACTCAGCTTCAAACAAAGAGTTGAAAGTTAAAATCCGGTTAGTTTATTGTTTAATTTATCTTTACTGTTTATGGTTTCATTTCGAAAGGAAAAAATATTATTTGGTATGCACGAATGTTATTTTGTTGATTTAAATTAATATAAATCGTATGTAGATTCAAATACTTAATTTTTTTGAACATAGTTTTATTAACCCAACTTCAAATATTCGTAAATAAAAAAGGAATAGCATTTTTATTGCTTTTGTCCATCTATCAGTATCATTATTGATTTGGCGTTTATACAATCTGGTCGGAATCCTTTTGAAAGCGACGGACGCGCGACGGTAACAACCTATTTACATTGTATTGTATTGTCAAGTGTAAAAAGGACAAAAACACATAATTGTAATGTAATATCTGTCTGTAAATAAAGGCCTTTTATTATTGTAAGGAGGTCTGAGGTCCCATAAGTTCGTGCGTTTAAACCCTAGCTTTTAACCAATAAATATAATTTTATGTGCGCTTTTGAGACGTGCTGTAACGGTAAGCGTTGTAAGGAAACCTAATCTATCTTTGTTTTAATTGATTTATCATGTGGAACATGATAAATGGTTGCAGCTCCTAACAAAGGCTGTGTAAAACAAAAAACTTGGCGACGTGACTTAGTGACGGAGAGTTTATTATTTGTGGTAAACTTAATGTTACAAAAATTTAAAATAATAAAAATACAATAAAAACATTAAACATCTAGTTTTAGATTTTACTAGTAATTTTTTGCTTATACTAGCTACATTGCTAACACAACCAACAGCGGATTAGGTATCAGATAGGCACTTAACAATTATTTTTGAAGTTATACTTCTTTAAGGCCGATTTACATTATCTTAGCGTTTAGGAGAGTATTTTAGTACAAGTTGAAAGGCAAGTTCTGTAGTGCTTTAGTGCGTTGCGAGTGAACGTTTACATTTCTTCCAGTAGAGTATTATTACAGCGCCACAATGAACGCGCAACGACGTCGGCAAATATGCTCTATTCTACGCAAAATACCAACTGTAGTTATGGAACAAATAGAAGACGAGATTTTATTCGAAATAAATAAACTAAATATAAATAATAAACAAAATAGCTTCTTTTAAGGCAGTGTATGCCGAATGCCTAGCCGGTTTGTTTTTGTATAAATTGTTTTTAATGTTCCACAAACATTCGTGAACAACATATTCAGACACAAATTTGATAGTTGTATCTTCCGACCATTTAGCCATCTTTAAAAATCAAAAAACACGCACGTGTTTCACGGCACTTATGCACTCTCCTAAAGATTTTACTAAATTACATGTTTACACACAACGAGGGAAGATCTCGGGGGGTGCGCGGGCGCGGGAGGGGTATCACTTGAAACAAAAATAAAAAGCGATTCTATTTTGATTCAACTTGAAAGTCAAGTAGAACCGTACTAAAGCAAGTAGCGTTTACATGTTTCAACTAAAGTACTATCCTAAAGCACTCTCCTAAACACTAAGATAATGTAAATCGGCCTTTAGGCGCGTTATGAAAAATTTATGAGAGTGAAATTTTACGATGCGCGCGCAAAAATTAACAGAATGAAGTAGCCCACGGAAGATGCTACGGCATTGGACGTAATTTAAAAATAACATTCGTATAATAATAGAATTTATGTTACACTTAATGTAAGAGAATAATAATAAATATTTATTTATTTAATTTAATTTCAAATGTAAACTCAACTTTATTGACTATAATGACTCCTTTTCCAGTCTTCGATTATTTAGATGTACAACATTATTGATGATTATTTAGAACAACGGCTACAGATCTCCGATCTACGATATTTACACACACGATAATACATCTTATTATGTTGTATTATAAGAATAATTGGTTGGATTGGACATTAACAATAAACTTTAAATATAGATTATTACATTATAATATTAATATTTTACAGCATATGGAGTTATAAATATGGAATATTGTTCTAATGCCTTACCAAATAACTCGCTGAACGAATTGCATATAAAACAATTGACTGTCGACAATCATCAATGCGATGTAAATTTAATATGTGATAATACAGAAATTTGCGCTATACGGGAAGAAGGAGAAGGGTACAGAGTAAAAAGATTTCCAAATAGATGCGAGCTGCATAAACACAACTGCAAAACTAGAAATTAAGTATATATAAGTAAGGTAAAAATATGTAAAGAAAGATAGTTAAATAAATTAATTAAATGCTTCGCCGAATAAAAGGGTCGCGTAGCTCTCGTCGCGGTATACGCGCACAGATGGCTGTAAGCGCAGCTCTCGTCGCGGTATACTGTCGATGTACTTAAGCTCGGCGAGATCTACGCAAAATCCTCTTTTTCCTCCGCAACGAACTGGGACCCAAGAATAATCGGCGAAGCAAGAAACAAGAACAAGGCGCAGTTTCATTTCAAGACAACATCCTACAATTACGCACTAGCAGGGGTGCGTGGGTTGAGGCGGTGCCAGCGATACGTCGAACCGTCTTGACAAAACGTACGTAGTCAAACCCCACCGGTATTCAAAGCCGCGCCGAGGTTACTTTGGTTACTGCACGGGTGTTCTCAAACGAACATCTAAACGTCTAATCCCGTGCAGGCCCGAGTCTCTGAGGCGACGTCGGGATTGGCTACAATAGTAGTACGTACGAAGTCAAACCCCACCGGTATTCAAAGCCGCGCCGAGGTTACTTTGGTTACTGCCGAGTCTCTGAGGCGACGTCGGGATTGGCTAGAACAGTAGTACGTACGAAGTCAAACCCCACCGGTATTCAAAGCTGCACCGAGGTACTTTGGTTAATGCACGGGTGTTCTCAAACGAAGATTCACTCGCTGTGAGTCATCGCCGCTTGCCGCTGTACAGTGCGCACGCGCTGTCCGACTGCTGCCCTTGCTGCCCGCTGCCCTCTCATTGGTCGCTTCGCGTCTTCGGTGATTGGACATCGTGTTGAAGGCTGCAATTTATGAGCGCGGGTTTACCTGCGGCCGTCCGATAGCCACCTAACGGTGCCAAACGGTTATCGAACGGTTAACGCCTTGTGCGGGTGTTTTGTCCGGGGTGCATACACCGTGCCTTTTTCAAGGCGCGAATCAGCCCCTCCGCTTCCTCCAAGTCCTGTGCGCAGCCGGGCCTCCTAGTAGGCACTTATTAGGGAGTAGGAACTCCAACTACTCTCTTGAAACCGGCTTCAATCAGGTCCACTGTTGGACGGGTCCTGTCACTTCCGCGGGGGCTCTACTTACCCAAACCCCTGCGGGCTGGTTAGGTCTGTGACAAACCTCACCTCCGCTATCACCAGCGGAGACACATACATATTAGGGCAAACCACAGCTTAGGTACTCACACGTTAGACGTAGGTACACACTCGCCGCCAAACTGTATTGCTTCCCGCATACAGGATGGCGTCCGAGGTTCAACCGCCCGATTTAAATAAAATATTTTCATTTTTAAAAGAGCGTTTTCCTGACGCTATCAAAGCCTTTTACGAGTCAGAGTGCACTGACTCACCCCGTTCGCCGTCTCCGTCGCCGCGTAAGACGAGAAAAAATGCCTCCGCGAAGGCATCGCGTAAAAATAGTTTAATCTCAACCGACCAATCCCGTGCTCGCTCGCGCTCGCGCTCACCACTCCCTGAAGTGGGAAGCGCAAGCGATGGGGAGACGGATCTAGCGCGTCCTTTGTCGGCAATGTCCGCCCAATCCGCTCCGGCGGAAACGGTTGACGAAGCCGTTCTTTCATCATCCTCGGAATCCGACGGATTCCAAACCGTCGGACGTAAGAAAAAGCGTTCGGCTAACGGCGGCCCACCCGCGAAAAGGCCTACTCAGCCGACAAACCCTCCGAAGAGGGATTTAAGTTCGTTGTTATCGGACAAATCGGACAAACCTGCGCCCTCCGCCCCCGCGGATCGCATCAAAACCCCGCCGCCCGTTTATGTTAGGGACAAGGGCGTATGGCCCACCCTCTCTAAGCTTCTCGACACTAAGTCGATTAGTTACAAAGCCCGAACTTTGAGGGATAACATATGCATTCAGGTGTCCACACCTGAGCACCACCGGTTCCTTACCTCTTACCTTCGTTCCGAAGGTATCGGAGGTCACACTTTCCCCCTGCCCGAGGAGCGCGTTCTTAGGGTAGTTATCAAGGGCATCCCGAAGGAAATAGACTCCGGGGTCGTCCAAATAGATTTGACCGAGCAGGGATACCCCGTAAGGGATGTTTTCCGTATGCTAAACCGCACCACCAAAGAAGAGTACGATATGGTACTTGTAGTCCTAGACCCTACTCCGAGTGGGAAAAAGATTTTTAACCTTCGGGAGTGCTGTAAGCTCTCGGGGTTGAGGGTTGAAACTCCCCTCAAACACTCTTTTACACGGCAGTGTCATCGCTGCCAACTCTACGGGCACGCAGCCCGAAACTGTTTTGCGAGGGCGCGGTGCGTAAAGTGTTTAGGCGACCATGGCACCTCGGACTGTAAGCGGACACTCCCGTGCGCTGAGCCGCCGGCATGTGTGCTTTGCGGGCAACATGGGCACCCTGCGAATTATCGCGGTTGCCCTAGAGCCCCCAAGGCGCAAAAGCCGTCGGTTAGGCGCATGGCGGGACGCGATGCGGCCCGTCGTGGCATGGGAGCAAAGCCTACTTACATACCGGCCCCGCCTCCCGAATTCAGTCCCTGGGCAAAGCCCCCCGCTACGGAGGGCCCTCCCCAACTCACGACAGTAGCCTTCCCGCCCCTGCCATCTAAACCGGCAACCGCAGCGCCTTCCCAGGTCCCTGCGCCAACCCCCATCCTAAAAGAGAGGCCCACATCAAATGCGAGCCCTCCTACAAAAGCCCTCAGCCCTCCCGTGAAGGCGTCTGAGGAATCAGGCAACGTCCGCGACGCTTTTAATCTCGCGATTAGCGTAATAGACGCTATAGACCTAGACGCACTCGTCGCATTCGCGGAAGCCTTTAAATCCGCTAAAACTGCGTCCACCAAGGTGGAGGTAATAACCGAGCACGCCCTGCTCCTTAAATCCGTGCGGCAATTCGTAAATTCTAACGCACCGCAATAGCTACGACTACGTCTAGGGTCAAGGCTCGATCACTGTCCGTAGTGACTTTCAACGCGAACGGTTTCAAGCCACAGTCAGATTTAATTCGGGATTTCCTCGTTCGTCACCCAATAGATATTTTCCTAGTACAGGAAACGTTCCTAAAGCCCAGCGTTCGCGCACCTAGATTCGCGAACTACGTCGCGGTGCGAAACGACCGACCTACGGCGAAAGGCGGTACGCTCATTTATTATAGACGTGCGCTTCACTGCTCACCGTTAGACCCGCCCTCCCTAACTAACATAGAGTGCTCTGTGTTACGCGTGGCTATGACCGGTCATCAGCCGATTATCATCGCATCGGTGTACCTCCCTCCCACTAAGGACATATTAGAGAGCGATCTTAGGACCCTGTTTGCACTGGGCCCCTCGGTCTTACTGGCCGGGGACCTCAATAGCAAGCACGGGGACTGGAATAGCTCAAAACAAAACCCTAATGGGCGAGCCCTCAGTAGGCTTATTGACGTACTCGATTTTAATGTCATTGCCCCCATTCATCCGACTCGTCGCGGTATAAATTGTAACGGTCTTCTCTCAACGGACGTCTTAGACGTGGCGATTCTACGCAACGTGGCACTACAGCCGCGAAGCATAGAGGTGCTACACGAATTAGACTCTGACCACTTCCCGGTTCATTTTGAATTCGGCCCTCCTAACACCCAAGAGAAGAGGTACAAGTCCATTGTCGACTGGCAGAAACTAGACGAGGCCCTCAAGCCCGTCGAAGTCTCTGACCTTAATAACATCCCCGACAATCTAGTCTCGTCCGCTCACGCGTTAGACGCGCTCTCCTCGGTCACATATCACATTCAGACAAAGGTCGCCGAATCGTCCCGGAAGGTCCCAGATGAGTTCGCTCAACGTTGGGAGCTTCCCCCGGACGCAAGGCGCTTACTGACCGAGAAGAACGCGGCGACTCGCGCCTTCGCTAGGGCACCGACCGATGATAACCGTAGAGCACTCCGCGCCGCGCAGCGCCGAGTTAAAGAGCGCATACGGGAAATTAGAAACGAACGCTGGGACCGTCTTACCAGCGAATTGTCACCTTCGCACACGGCCTATTGGTCTCTCGCGCGTTCCCTAAAAACCGACACGGTGGCCTCCATGCCCCCGCTAAAACGTCCAAATCAACCTGACGCATTCGATGACGGCGAAAAAGCCGAGTGCTTAGCCGTAAACCTAGTAGAGCAGTGCACGCCTTATCTCGACCATAGCGACCCGGCGCACGTTGAGCACGTGAACCGCGAAGTCCAACGCATAGTCGCACTGCCCCTCCCTCCCGAGCCGCTCCCTCCTACGTCGATCGCCGAGGTCAAAACTCTAATCAAGGGTTCACTGCCTCGTAAATCACCAGGTCTCGACGCCATCTCAAACAAGGTCTTACGATGTCTCCCGCCCCATCTGATATGCTTACTAGTGGCCATATTCAATTGCCTTCTCGAAAACTGCACCTTCCCGGCGCAGTGGAAAGAGGCTATTGTAATTGGTATTCACAAACCAGGCAAGCCCCGTAACAATCCCACCAGTTACCGCCCTATCAGCCTTCTCAACACGCTAAGCAAGCTATTCGAGAAGGTAGTTAAAAAGCGCCTCCTAGACTTTGCCCTAGAAAAGGGGCTCATTCCCGATGAGCAGTTTGGCTTTAGACCAGGCCACTCGTGCGTCCACCAAGTCCATCGAATCACGGAGCACATCCTTTCCGGGCTGAACAACAGCACCACGAGACCGAGAGCCACGGGTGCGCTCTTCTTAGACATAGCGAAGGCTTTCGACAAGGTCTGGCACAACGGCTTGGTTTACAAGCTCTACCACCTTCAAGTGCCATTAAGACTCGTGCGTATAGTACACGACTTCTTGTCCGACCGCTCTATGCGCTATCGTGTCGAAGGGACGTTATCGTCTCCTAGACCCATCATGGCCGGAGTCCCTCAAGGCTCGGTCCTCTCGCCCCTTCTTTTCACGCTGTTTACAGGTGATATTCCTAGGGCTCCTAACGTGGAACTAGCCCTCTATGCCGATGACACCGCTCTCTATACCACTCACAAAGACAGAGGTGTCATCGTGGACAGACTCCAGACCGCTACCACGTCGCTAGGCGAATGGTTTCGGAAATGGGGCTTCCAAATAAATCCCGAGAAAAGCGTCGCAGTTCTCTTTGCCAGGGGTAACCCCGGTGCGAGCGCTCGTTCTCGGGAAAAATTCCGCCTCAAAAAAGAGGTAACCCTATACGGGCAAGCCATCCCGTGGCAAAAATCCGTCAAATATCTAGGAGTAACGCTCGATAGCGACATGTCTTTCCGTAAGCATGTAGCCGCCGTTCGCAAGAAGGCCTCTTTCGTCCTCTCTCGCCTCTATTTCCTCCTAAACAAAAGGAGTAACATGTCCCTTAGACACAAGGTGACTTTGTACAAGGCCTGCATCCGACCGTGCATGACATACGCTAGCGTAGTATTTGCGCATTGTGCCCCCTCCTACATCCACCGGCTACAGGCGCTTCAGATGCGATTCATGAGAGTCGCGACCGGGGCGCCCCTCTATGTGAGAAACGTCGATCTCCACCACGACCTGGAGCTCCCTACCATAGCCCAATGGATGAAGTTGGCGTCCGCACGCCACTTCGACAAGGCTAAACACCATCCCAACCCTTTGGTGCGTAAAAGCATCAACTATTATCCTTTCCCGCCGGCTAAAAAATGTCATAGGAGGCCCCGACACACACTAACGGATCCGGATGATCCAATTACTGTAGCAAACAATAAATTAAAAGCCGCCCGCGCGGCAAATAATAACAATCAAAGTATTCAGACACAGATTAGGGTTAAAAACCGCCTTCACCGGGGAAGGCGAGGACCTTTATTTCGCACTTCGCTCACTCCAGTGAGTTTCCGTCCTGCCCTTCAGGCGATTGACCACCCCGTGACGGCCCAAGCCGAGGTTCGAGTCTCACAGGAGACGCCCTTGCGCTAGTCGCGGGAAAAACGCTCATTCTGGTCGAGCTACGCTCGCCAAAACAGCCCGAGCTGAGCTGTCAAGGCCCTAAAGGCCAACAGCGAGATCCCTTTCAAAAAAAAAAAAAAAAAAAAAAATCTCAAACGAACATCTAAACGTATAATCCTGTGCAGGCCTGAGTCTCTGAGGTGTCGTGGGGGTTGGCATCAACAGATACCGATATTCTCCTACGTAAAAACCTTTTAGACGCGACAATTCATACAACTCTATTATGATACATGCTCCAACATAAGTAATTTTGTTTAGTAGCCATTACTAATATGCGCTACTCAGACCTAATTGTTATTCTTAAAAGGTCGGCAACGCACTTGCGAGAATTCTTGCAATGTGAGAGCCTCCTGCCGGTTTTGCCGGATATTACATAAAAATACCTTATAACAAAATATGGATTAATGATCTGAATATTATAAATGTTAATATATAGACATTGATTTGATAATATAATGCTTTATTATCACACGAAATTAAATTGATATAACATAGAAAATATATAAGTAATTAATACATTATACATTGAAATAAATAAGTAACCTTAACATATATTAACTAAAATATATTATTAAAAGAAGTCCCTTTAGGCAAGGTTCCAAAGATTCCGGCAGCGTTCCCCCTTTGAATAGCTAGACTTATTCTTTGTCCGAGGTAGCTGCCAGATCTTCGGTTTTCTGTGAATATATATTAAATATTAATTCAGTGATAAGATTTCTGTTCCAGAAATGTCCAGACACCTATGCTCCCGTGTGTGGTGTAGCCGGCATCATGGCGAGGGAACCAGCCCTGATGTTCAAAAACCACTGTTTCATGGATGTCGCACAATGCAAGATGTTTTGGGAGAACAAAGGTAGTACTTCGCATAGCTCTTGTAAGTATCAGTTATATCGAATCATGTAATTACCATAAAAAAAGTCTTTATTCATTTTAAGTAGATATGCATTACAATGTGTAAGATTTGGGAATCGTTTTAAGTAAGAAATACCTGTGTCAGGGTTTCCCAGCTCTTCCATAACAACTTAAATATAAATTCCTTAAAATATATTTATATATAATCCAATTACTCCTTCATTTAATTTACTTTTCAACTGTTATCAACACGCCCGAGCGCATGAGGGAGTGTAGGTAAGTGAGTGACTACATACTAGGTCTTAAAAGCATCTCTAACACTGCCTAAATGCACACCATAGGTTAGCTATCTTATCATCGCCCAACAAATTCACCTGCTATTATACTACGTATACAGTACGTTTCTTTTATTTTTATTGAGGGGAATGCATTTCCGCACAGAGTGCCGCCGGCATGTAGTCGCTCGCACATATAACGTGATATAGCAGATTTGGCTCCCGCTCTTCCGCACCTAAAAAAGGAATATTGAATTACCACTTGCAATTTCCATCCTCGGCCTAGAACATACAACCTAAACCTCACCGTCTATTTTCTTAAGTACTCACTGCTTGCCTTAGAAATTCGGTACCAATAAATTTATCAAAATAACTTGCGTTTCGACCGGGAATCGAACCCGATACCCTCACCTAGCCGACATTTAATGACACCGCTAGGCTATGAAGGGTGAATTACAAATGTATTGAAGCGCAAATATTTACCTCGAAGTTTTGATTACAGTCGTGGTCAGAGTCACATCGTGTTGGCAGACACAAAGGCATTACTCGCGATAAAAACATTAAATTGATTTGGAACTGTAAAAGAAAATTTAATTTGATTCAGTGATTACTGTAGACAAAATATACCTGACGTTAATGTATTATAAATTCTATAAAAATAATTCGTGTTCATAACGCTTTCAAAGGAACGCTGATTAAATTTTTCAAAGGCAAAGCTGCATTACTGGGGATTTCTTTTGTAATAAATTTACAAGAATAGTCCTTTAGTAATCTAATATTTAATTATATTTTGATAGTTGCTGATTTTACATCAGTAGAGTTCTTTGTAATTAACCCTTCGTATATACAAAATTCATGCTAAATAAGTAATGTAATTATTATGACTTTACCTTATATTTGACCAAGCCTAGGCGTTGATTTAGAAAATATTCCTATGTCTATGATCAGCAGGAATATTTTACGACAACAAAGCGAAGTTTTTGCTTCGTGGTGCTATAAAATCGTGGCACTGTACTGATTAACCGATGCCGATAAAATTATACTTTAGGACTAAACATTTTCATGTAACAGGTAACTCATGGATAATGTAGTTTTTGAGTTTATCCCTTATAAAAACAAATGAATGAAGCTTTTATTTACATGTATATAACAAATGACAGTAATTTTTTTGCCACCAGTTTTGTAGGTAAGATGTCTTCTGACATAGGCCTATTTTTGACCGCTTCTTTCTATACCTTCTGTTTACAAACATTAAAATAATTAAATTTAAAGAAATTCAGATAAAAATGTTGAAACCCTCTCTTTAATTAGCTGTAAAAATCGAAATACATTTATTGAATTCCTCTTTTTACAGTAACTTAACACTAACACAATAGAAAACTTATTAATACAAGAACATAAAAGGAAACAAGAAAACATAAAACCTTTTCTGTAATTATAATTAATGCAATTCTTCAGCCAGTGTGCAACTAAATATATCCGTCTCACATACAATAATATTCAGTGTGCGCAAGACACATGTACCTAAATGACGCTTCTGTGAGTAAATAAAAAATTTGTACGCTCACATGTTTCTCTTCTTCAGTTAAAGCGTTGGAGACCTAAAAATGTCACTTTTTAGTCTCAACAGTTAGTTATTAGAAGGTTCTTAAACAATATTAATCTTTTTGCACCTGTATCACGAACAATACTTACAAAAGAATTAAAAACATTATAAAAACAACCCTGTGGCGTTTCAACCCTATTTAGCTCGCTAATTAGCCTCCCGTGCCTGACACATGTTGTAAATTTTTGGTTTTGAGATACGCCGACAAGTTTTAATTGCGCATATAGATTAGTGCAACGCCGTGTTCGGACGCGTAGTTTAAGGGGTCGCAGCGAGCCACTGGGATAATACTGCTGCTAACATGCGTTTATATAATAATAATACAATAGAATGAGAATGAGCAGTGTTAGCCTAGTGGCTTCAGCGTGCGACTCTCATCCCGGAGGTCGTGGGTTCTATCCCCGGCTGTGCACCAATGGACTTTCTGTTTATGTGCGCATTTAACATTCGCTCGAACGGTGAATGAAAATATCGTGAGGAAACCGGCCTGCCTTATACCCAACAGTCGACGGCGTGTGTCAGGCACAGAAGGCTGATCACCTACTTGCCTATTCGAATGAAAAATGATCATGAAACAGATTCAGAAACCTGAGGCCCAGACCTAAAGAGGTTGTGGCGCCACTGATTATTAATACAATAGAATACGTGGTAATTAAGTCGAAATAAAGCGTAGGCGGTTCAAGTCTGAAAATAAAAATAAGTAACAAGACGTCAAAATATTTCGAAGAGTTTCTAAGAAATCAATAGTCTGTTGTCTAATCTGTGGGTGAATGGCATCACTTTGTGAATTTATAAGATGATTTTTATTTGCCCAACGGCCAAGTGTAGACCTATTTGCAGTTATACCGACCCGAAACTAATTTTACGGTAACGCAGGACCTCAGGTAAAATGCAATGTGAAACCACTGAATCATGAAGGTGGTTATTAGGTAGCAGCTACAAAAAGACAAACAGAAAAGTTCCATCACAACTCTTTTTTGGCTAAATGCAGTGGTGCAAACATATAGTTATGATGTTATATCTCAAAGCCGTATGATACAAGAGATATATATGGTATGCTAGTATTATAATTGTACAGGGACAGCGCAAAAATAATATAATAAATTTCAAAAAAACTAAGAAAACGTGTTATTATTAAGACACTATTTACAAACCTAGATGATTAATAACTTTAGACAAGTCAAATTAATAAATTAAATGTTAAATATAAATAACTTGGTGATATAGGCTTCATACCAATTGTATTGTTTAATTCATCAAACTTTCAACATAAATTTTCGTTATTTTATTCGCTGATTGCATTTAATTCGTAATACCCTCTCATACCATTTGTATATCCCCCATGCTATTACACGATACTGTGCCTGAAGGCAAAGCCATGTTGACACATCGTTCAATCCCAGCTCCCTGTAACATGTCAACGTCAAAGGTAGAATATCGGATATTAATTTGACACATCGATAACTATAGTAACATCAAACGCTTCGAAAACAAATACATACAGTATGTATGTGTAAGCTGCTATTGACCACTACGTGTTATGACTGGTTATTTTGTTGTTACGACATTATTAAATGGTTGTTAGCTAAGTGAGGGGTACCGGGTTCTATTCCCGGTTCGAGGGCAAGTTTTAATTTAATTTAAATTTGTTCTCGGCCTTTGGGAGGTTTGTGCGGTACCGGGCAAGTGCCTAAACCGTATATGGAGGACACGGTCGAATTTCTAAAGACAAGCACGAATTATAAAAAATCCTATACTTGACGCTGGCTAATGCACAAATCATGCCAGAGCCATAAAAAAAATGGTTGTTAGCAGTGTCGGCCTAGTGGCTTCAGTGCGTCTTTCATACCTGAGGTCATAGGTTCGATCCCCGGCTGTGCACCAATGGACTTTCTTTCTATGTGCGCATTTAACTTTTGCTCGAACGGTGAAGGAAAACATCGGGAGGAAACCGACATGTCTTAGACCCAAACAGTCGACGGCGTGTCCACTGGAGGCTGATCACCTACTTGCCTATTAGATTTAAAAATGGTCATGAAACAGATTCAGAAATCTGAGGCCTTGACCTAAAGAGGTTGTAGCGCTACTGAATTTTTGGCATATACAGTACATTACAGTTCTAATACCTATCACTGTTAAAATGGTTAGTGGTAGAGAGGAAATGAATCGAGTGAGGTAAGACGTTTGGTGGAAATACTGTTGTCGAGAATTGTCTATACACAGACTAGCTGCCCCCGCGAACTTCGTTTCTTAATGTCATTTTACTTAGCCTACCTTTAGTACATACCAACATGGAACATTTTGCTATGCTACCCCTAGACTGTTCGGTTTTTTGGAATGAAAACTTTTTAGGTTTTTCTGTGAATTGTCTCTTTATAAACCTCAGAGTTTAATTCATAAGATTTTAATTAACAAATAAAAATTAGGGGTTGATCGTAGAGGGATGAAAATTAAGGGTTGTATGTATTTTTGTATGCTATATCATAAAAAAATAAAAACAAAAAAATGTATCTCAAAAATCAAAATTCAAATTAGGGGTGGACCACCCTTAACATTTAGGGGTTTGAAAGATAGATAGTAGCCGATTTTCAGACTTACTGAATATGCATAAAAAGTTTCATAAGAATCGATCGAGCCGTTTCGGAGGCATTGTGAAACGAGAATTTTCTTTTGTTACTTTCCATAGCACTTGTTGAATTACATGGTTCAACGGGTTTTCAACGAGAATGTAACTGCGTGCTCCTATTTCACCATGCTTCCTGCTGATAGAGGACAAGTCTTTGTTTTTTTTTAAATTTATGTTATTATTATTAATTACTTGATATGTCATG
Organism: Pieris napi; assembly: GCF_905475465.1. Classification (NCBI taxonomy): domain Eukaryota; kingdom Metazoa; phylum Arthropoda; class Insecta; order Lepidoptera; family Pieridae; genus Pieris; species Pieris napi. Next base: position 458,544 of record NW_025920860.1, on the reverse strand, counting down.
TGGAACATGGTGTAATGGTTGCAGCTCCTTACAAACGTTGTGTAAAAAAATGGCGATTAAAAAGAGTGGCGGAGAGTTTATTGCCACAGTTCTCTTCCGTTCTACGCCCTTGATTTGAGAACTGGCAGTAAATATAAAATTAGAAGCATTAATATGTATTTCTTTACTGACGTCATAAGTATACATTATGTTACCTAAATTATTAAATGATTTTTTACTTTATTGAAATTAAGCGATCTGTTCTAAGCCTATATTAAGCTGTCTCAAGAGGTCTCTCCGTAACCTCCGTAAGCTCTCCTCTAACCTAGCCTCTCAGTAGCTAAGTGTTACTACAACCACAAACATTTAAACTTGATAAATGATCTTTATTACGGCTAGCAGAAAAATCTATCATTCTGAAAATTTTACACGATTTCCGAAACTATTTTTTTGCAAAGCCCGACGGCCTGTAATGAAATATCCCTTGCAATAGCACGCCTTTTATGACGCTCGGTAGTCCATTTAACAATATAATATAAGGATAGTATGAAAATGAATGAAATGTTAAATTAACACTATGGCAAGGTTTAGACAAATTATTGTAGACTAGTAGACTCGGCCAAGCGTTGCTGTGGCTAAGATATTTGTTATATTACATAGTAGTAAAATATTCAAGAGAAAAGGCATGAGAACACCAATCCACCATGCTTTTTTGGCGGTTATGCCATTAAATTGTAGCTTACGTGAAACGGTAATTATTTTGATAAGGATCAATACCTAGGTACGAATAAAGAGCCTTTTCTAGCGGTGGTATTTTAATAATGAAAGGACGCTTATTGTGACGTAACTATAAAAGATAGAGACATGCTGTCGAGACATTTTTTATACATAGTGATGTGTCCTGAAAAATTTTAATACATCATTTTGTTCTATCATTAATAGTTTTCGCAGCGCACACGATTAAAGGAAGTTTTTTGTTTATTTTTTTACACCTTGGGTTAGATAATTCAAGTTTTAGTAAGCATCCCTAATTTTTTTGAAAATGAAACATAGCCTATGTCACTCAGGAATAGTGTAGCTTGCCAACGGTGCAATAATTTTTGAAATCGGTCCAGTAGTTTCGGAGCCTATCTATTTCAAATAAACAAAAAATCAAACCTTTCCTCTTTATAATATTATTACATAATAATATATATATATATATATATAAGTATAGACTATAAATAGCAATTGTTTTCAGCCTACATCGAATCCTCCTTCCTATTCTGTATGGGAGACGAAATGAATGCCTTATACAGATTCTTAACAGCAATACGTACTCTCCAACGCATGGGTCAACTGAAGAAGAAAGGAAAATTCCGGTTAAAAATGAAAAACTTCAGATTTATAAGCGAATTTCGTTCCGGACGCCCTAATTTTATGGGATAAATATATTTCTGATACGAAATTGTTTTATTATATTACTTAAAATTCATCTATTTTTACTATATAATTTTCAATTTCCGTCTGATCTGTTTTAGTAACGTCAAAATCAAATTATTAAATGGACAGTGTGGGTGACATCCAGTGTAATTGTTTGGGGATGGCGACTGGTAAATTAATCTAGGCGTTCGTCGAACTTATTAAAATCATACAAAGCAAAATTGATGTGAGTTTCACGTGAATTTTCACGAAGCGGAAACTGCATAAAACACAAAGGACAGATTTCCTGGAAGTCCGTTTACAAAGAGGAATATTGAATTAGTATTTGTTGGGAATTCTGTGAACTAGGGTTTTAATAAAAGCGTATTCGCTTTTTGAAATTTCTCAAATTACATAGTGATCTATCGACAACAAATTTTCATTGTGTGGTCCATACAGGCGTCATTAGTGAAACTTACACTCATCTGTACAACATACAGATGTTTAAGTACATATTTTGTCGTAGTCTGTGAAGGGCGTTTAATAAAAACGGATATGGCTAGCGCATCCGGCAGGATGCTCTAGGCATAGAGCGAATTTTGGTGGCCTTGGGGTCTCAGTGGGTATGCACTTCCTGCACTAAGGTGTACACTAAAAATAGGTGTAGTTTAAACTGAAGCGACACGAACTGAATCTACAGCTACAGTGGTATAACGTTAGACCCTGAAACGCGCTTACAAAGTTACTCCGACCGCCAAGTATCCTTAGTTACTGATGAGTCAGGTAGACTGATCGAGAATCATATCTTTAGGTCGGAGGAAGCGCACAAATTCTTCCACAGGACCCAGGTTTAATAACCCTTCGTGCCGACGGTTTTGTTTCAAGAAAATTTTTGTGTAATCAAATTACTGAAAAAAATATTTGTTTAGAAAACAAAATAGAATCGTTAATTAATTAACGTCGACGGGAGTTCATTTTTACAGACGAAGACATAAAAGTATTTTCAAATCCTCTTATAATTGGCGCGTAGGTGATGCCCGGTCGATGTATAAGATTCTTTGAATTGATAAAAATAGGAGTTATTACCATCAATTATCCTTACAAATTGGAAAATAAGTCACTCATTAGCGTCTGGCTATAAACGCGATATAATCCAACACTACTGAACGGATTTAGTATAGTTTCACAATAGATAGTGTGATTTCTGAGAACGGGTAACATATATAATTTAATATATTAAAACAAAAGATTATAGTTATAATTCACATATACATTGAAATAAATAACTAACCTTAACATATAATAACTAAAATATATTATTAAAAGGAGTTCCTTTAGGCAAGGTTCCGAAGATAATGGCAGCGTTCCCCCTTTGAATAGCTAGACTAATTCTTTGTTCGATGTAGCTGCCAGATCTTCGGTATCCTGTGATGTCGACTAACCTTTTTGATATTTCTTTAAAAAGCCTTAAAGCGCCCACGGACCAAGGGTCTCGACACCGAATGGGTCAAAATCATATTCTAAAAATGTATTGCTTTAATTAATTGCAATATATTTATGTGAATTGACTGAATGTTAAAACTTTTGTTGAAGAGGTTGCAGAAAATCATATTATAAATAATATATTATGCTAAAATAAACGATTACATGAAAACTACGGCGGAATCTAGTTAAATGTATGTCTGATATGAAATCTTATTTGTCAATGGATTTGTAGGTTATAGGAATAGTTTCAATCTCCGGCCACAATTTCCAGAGCGTCAAGAGCGGAAGGTACCTTTTAGAGGTATTTTCTTGAAAAATCTTATTTTTCATAACCTTCACAGACACACAGTCTTACTGGAAGGATTGGCTAAATAAATATATTAAGTAGCGATTTTACTACACTACTAACATACCGACTTTGCGCCACGGTGATATCGTCGTTTTTTACATGTAGTCTAGTCGACAAGTTGAAAATGGTACATAATGGAGATTGTTCCGAGATGGTTCCGGGAGTTAGGAGTTTTTTATTGTAAATTTCCTCCTCTTTCAGAATCTTTTTTGAAATTTCTTAAATATTGGCAAAAAACGAAATGCCATTTTTTTTCATCTTTAATTGTTTATAACTTTTGCAATTTTTTATGTGCTAATAACACGCTTTTGGCACATTTTTCTAGACGTCATTCCGGATCCAATGAGCTATCGCACATAATTTTAAGAGCAGTATCTCTATTTTGTACCATTTTCAACTTGTCGACTAGACTAATGGATACAAGTCCGTCGGCATAACGCAATCTATTGCTGCGAGGTTGCTATATGCAATTTTACAATTTGGCTATATTTTAACAAGATCCAATCATAATGTCGAATAGTCTGTGAACTTTAGGACATGTATGTACACATCATTTAGCAAGGCTTCGTTTTGTTGAGTGTGATTATAGAGAAGATATTGGTGACATCGATCATATTTTCTTTTCTTGTTCCCAATTTGACCGCACCGCACCTCCTTTCTGAATCTAACAATTACTACATGTTCCAACATATGTACATAAACGTAATTTGACAAAAAATACACCAAAAGATAGCGCATTTTAATAAACGCAGCGCAGTAAGGAACGTTTTCATGTATACTTTTTATATTTGTAACGATAATTGACTGAAATATGTACATAAACGTAATTTTCTCAAAAACTAACCAATGTATTTTGACAAAAATTACACCAGAAGATAGCGCATTTTATAAGAAACGTTCCAACTAAAATCCTGCCTTTTGCTTTATCCTTTATTGTATTATAATGTATTATCTTCTTTAATAATTATTGGATTTAATATGTTTATGTACAAATTTTGTATTTAACTACCTTACCCCTTTGTTTCCTTTTGATGTCTTTTATTTTTTCTCGCGTGTAATTTTGAAACTGGCATAAACTTACAACTATTGCCATACAAAAATAGTCTGTGAACTTAATGTGTCATTCCTTCGCTTACTACGTTTAGTTATTTAAATAACGTAAGAAATCCTATTTGTATAAATATAAAAATGTTTCAACGTTTATATATTTTACTATCTTTAAGCTACTTTCATAACATACAACTAAAACTGTAAACAAGGACCTAATTATGATAATTTAATATTTCAAGAATACAGAATAGCACAGTATGTAGTAAATGATCGTGAAACTAATACAATATTACTAGTCTGTGCAATGTACCGTGAAAATCGTATTATAATTAGCATGAAATCGAAGTGAGACAATTATACTAATTGTGGTATGACGCGATGCGATCGAAGTTTAAGATGTAAAGGGCCTATATGTACGTAGACAAGTACAACGCAAGCCTAACAAAGAAACCTTCTAACAATATTATAGACTTGATTTCCAATATCTCAGCCGCTCACTTCAAAAAAAATATGATAATCTCTATCTAAAACTGATATCAAACAAAAACATATCAATAATATTTATCGATGGAATACAAATGTAGCATGAAACTTTCACACTGTAATGCACATGATATGTAGTTAATTGATCGTAACATTTTAATTAAAAGCAATTAACATTATAAAATGTATTTTAAAATGTTGATTCTTAATGGTTCAACCATATATTGAAAGCTTGGTTATACTAGCGGTCTGTAGCGGATTCGCATGCTTTTTTAAAAATTAATTTTGAAACAACTAATACTTAGGGTTGTGGCTAATGTAGTAACAGTACAATAATCTGTAAATTTTCATAACCGGTACCGCACAACCCTCCCAAAGGCCGAGAACAAATTTAAATTAAATTAAAAATTGCCCTCGAACCGGGAATCGAACCCGTTACCCCTCACCTAGCTGCAATAAATGACTTAAAAACAAAAAATATGTTATGAAACTTGACATGCATGACTAAGCTCTCCAACAATTCATAGCCAGGAACTTATTTCAAAGAAACTGAAAAAAAATTATTACAAAGGAAGCAGGCGGAAGTTCGTATTGGAACTGAACTTACCTTAAGCTCCCTCTAGTTTACAACTTCTCGCCTGTGCCTCCAAACAAGAATTATTTACGGAGCAAATGCGATGCGGAATACTTTGAATTGTTTTTAAACATTTGGTATTGTTTTAAATTAAATTCTGAGCAGTGTTGGCCTAGTGGCTTCAGCGTACGACTCTCATCCCTGAGGTCGTAGGTTCTACCCCCGGCTGTGCACCAATGGACTTGCTTTCTATGTGCGCATTTAACATTTGCTCGAACGGTGAAGGAAAACATCGTGAGGAAACCGACATGTCTTAGACCCAAAAAAAGTCGACGGTGTGTGTCAGGCACTGGAGGCTGATCACCTACTTGCCTATTAGATTTAAAAAATGATCATGAGACAGATTCAGAAATCTGAGGCCAAGACCTAAAGAGGTTGTGGCGCCACTGATTTTTATTGTTTTATAGAAATTTTAATGAGCGAATTTGTTAATAGCAAATAATTCAATAGCGATCTTAGTAGTTAAATAATAATCTATATATGGCAACACAATGAAAATGACAGTTCGTGTCGACAAACATTCATACTAATTTAGTTTTCGACTATCTATGTCCATCACAGTATATCATACATATTCACATAACCAAACAAGACAGAGTACATAAAACAATTATCTCGATTCTACGAGTGACTGACAATATTTACAAAAACTTTTTCAAAGCTATATTGTAACTTTGTAAAATTCATTTTGCAAAAATTAATATGCTTTTTACACAAGCGTACATGTCTCATTATTGTTACAAAGTGTAGCCTTTGCTAGGCGGCCATGAAACACGCGAATATGAAATAATTGCTAATTACCTAAATATTAAATACCTAATTCTACTTTCTACATATTAAATCATGAGTTCTATACATTTAAAAGCTCTCGAATTCTATATAATTTCAGGCAACCTTGATGAAACATAAAAAAGGGTTATACTTATTTGGCATTATTAAAAATAGTTTTTGATTGCATGCAAATAATTAATTACAATTAAATAATAAAAGACTGGAAAAGGAGTAATTATAGTCAATAAAGTTCAGTTTACATTTGAAAAATTAAATAAATAAATATTTATTATTATTCTCTTACATTAAATGTAACATAAATTCTATCATTATTCGAATGTTGTTTGTAAATTATGTCCAATGCCGTAGCATCTTCCGTGGGTAACTTCATTCTGTTAATTTTGTGTCACGGTGCGCGCGCATCGTAAAATTTCACTCTCATTAATTTTTTATAACGCGCCTAAAGAAGTATAACTTCAAAAATGCTAAATCGCTCGCTCCATAGCTTTGTCGGGGTGTTGCCGCGTTGAACTGGACCAGCTTATGATATTTCATTTCATAATTGAGATATCAGCTACCCTTTCCTGTAATTCCACCCCACCCTTTGTGCCTTTATAAAGTGAGTTTCAATTCAGTCTCGCGAATGCAATATTTGAACTCAAATTATGCGACTCTAATAAGGATAAAACTGTTTGTTACGTGTAGGAACGCTTGCACAGAATACATGTGCTTTTGTAAAAAGTTTCTACAACATACATTCTCCTTTATCCGATATTTCTTTTTTTTTGTATTTACCAGCCAGCTACATAACTTCCGTTGCGATTCTGATTTTATTGTCAAGTTTTTGTACCGCGTATTTTCAAGCGACATCTACTAATATAAGAAGAACTATATCGCCATTGTTATAATGTTCATTGTTACTGTGATTGAAACTCGGCCATTAACTAATTAGTAAGTCATTCATTACTGGTATTAGGTTACACCGAGCATGTAACGCCAACGTGAAAGACGTCAAATGTGATAACAAAAGGCGCATAGACAGCAGGGACGCAGTAAAGAACTTATTAAACTTAGCAGGATTCCAAATCCGTTTTATTAAAAATCATTCGTTTTCCGGTCTCCTTTGTCAAATACCAGCCGTTTTCTCGTGCGTGCCGTATTTGATTCACTGATAACTTTTTACTTACTTAAATTAATTTAAAACATAACATTATACCGAAATAAATTATTATTTTCTACAGTATTATAACCTCCTTATTGCCAATCTATCTAATATATAAAATTCTCGTGTCGCGGTGTTTGTAGTTAAACTCCTCCGAAACGGCTTGACCGATTCTCATGAAATTTTTCGTGCACATTGGGTATGTCTGAGAATCGGACATCTATTTTTCATCCCCCTAAATGTCAAGGGTAGTCCACCCCTAAATTATTATATTTTTTTAAATTTTTAGATAAATTTTTATTTTTTTATGATACAGCATTAAAAAATACATACAACCCCTAATTTTTACCCCTCTACGATCAATCCCTATTTTTTATTGTAAATGATAATATACATGGCAAAACGACGTTTGCCGTGTCAGCTAGTAACATATACTCTATATATATATCTTCTTAGAATACAAAGGAATATATAGTTTTTATTACACTTGACAATTTGTTTATATCAGAGCGTACACAAATATCTAAATATTACACTTATTTTGAGAATTTGCATTAATAATATATACGATGCAAATATGCCATACTGCGTATGAGCCGTGACTTAATTACTTGACTGAATTTTAGCTGAAGGTGACGAGACCACCATGGGGTTTTAATCTAAATGGACTCTGCGCGGTACACCCGCGAGCGAAAAGAATAATTGACTTATCATGTCGGCTAATTGGAAGTGAAATTCGAATTTCAGTTTAGGTTTTTCCTGGTCGGCTTTAGGTTGCTAGTGATGTGAGTGTACATAGTAGTGTAATTAATGGGGGAAAATATAGATACTTAGAGACTGTTACACTATGAATTGAATCATGACGGAATGGATTGGAACATATGGAAATTTGCATTTGTATGCTATTTTAACTATACTTGTAATAATAGGAAGAATTATAATCTTAGATAATATACAGTATATTACCGCTTAAAGTTCAAGACGTTGAAATCAATAACAAAAAATGGGAGAAATATCTGGGTCTTAGAATGGATACAAATTTAAAGTGGAACTTTCATATATCACACATAGTTACCAAACTAAAATCACTTATAGGCAGATTTTGGTCAATATCTAAATGCATTCCGCAATCTGTACGTCATTTGATTTATAATTGTTTAGTCAAGCCACATTTCATATACCTAATTGAAATATGGGGTACAGCATGCAAAAACAAAATTTCTAAAATTCAAACACTACAAAATAAATTAATAAAAGCACTATTTAGATACAATTTTTTAACACCTACTAATAAAATCTACCAAGAAACCCAAATTATGACGATTAAACAACTATATGTTTAAAGCACCTGTATCCTTATTAAAAAAAATTAAATAACTCTCTACATAGTAACTTATCATTTAATAAAATCAAATACACCACTACACGCAATACTTGTCGAGCGAGTTTGCTGATCTTGCCAAAGCCGAGCACAAATTATGTCACGATGTTTTCCTTCACCATTCGAGCAAATGCTAAATGCGCACATAGAAAGAAAGTCCATTGGTGCACAGCCGAGGATCGAACCTACGACCTCAGGTATGAGAGTCGCACGCTGAAGCCACTAGGCCAACACTGCTCTGTGTCGCACACTAATCGTAATTATTATACATTATATATATTAGTTTTTAGTCAAGCGTTTTAATGACAGACAAAAGACGATCACAAACTTTGACGTTTCAATTTTTACAATAATTTCTTTAAAAATCAGTACCATTTATGTTATTTAATACATAAACAAATAATTTTTTCGCTGTAATATAAGAGATTCTTAAGTTTTGACGCGAACAATCTTGTAGTTAATCAAAAATACCTTCCCTTTGCAATATGACTTAGCTCCTGTTAATACAAGCCATAATTAAATTTCTTTGTGCAATATCCTAGCAAAAGCCTGTGATGGGAATGACATTTTATAAAACCTTAATATTCCGAACTAAAACTATATTTCATCCGCTTTTTTATTATAAGTACATTAAGTTGTTTCATTGAATTATTGGGCCGGTATTCAAATTCCAACTCGCTTTAAAATTATGTTGATAAAATGTTGAAAGTATATTATTCGGATGTCTAATGGGTACAAGTTTATAGAATTATATGTAAAATTCGAAAATATTCCACCACCAACAATAGAATTTTCACAAGACAAAGAAAATTCTCATATGCGTGAGAAGACCTGCTGATCGTACATCAAAAATTGGGCGACGCATGTCTGGCATTGATCTACTAACCTATAAAGAAATTATCACGGATACATTTGAGGTCAAGTATGAAGAGATAGGATTAGTAAAAGATACTGGATAGATGTATCAATTTAGTTTACATTATAGTACCTAAATAATTTCCGACCCTAATTAACACACAGCTACGCGAGCCCTACACAATACAAAATGATATCCCTTAAGTGAATGATATTCGTACGGGTTTCACTAATAAAGCTGATTTAGGAATTCAAAATTATCAAAGAGGTCGCAAATTGCCTTGAAGTACACAAAACCCACGCAGGCAGAAGCTATAGCAGTGAACATGGAACCAAATCAATTCTAATTAAAAGAAGGAGTGGAGTTTTCATTAACATTCACAAAAAAATTTCATCGTATAGTACAGTACGCAATATTGATTTAGTATTCGCTCACCGCATTCCGTGTTCCATATGTTTACACAACTACCACATATCTAGTTTATTTGATTCGTTGAGTTTTAGCCGCGTACATCAAACTTTGTATTTAAGCTCCACACCAACAAGCCGTAATAACAATGTTTTGCTTTCGTAGAATTTAAGTTTTGTCATATTAAATGCATATGTAATTAATTAACAAATAAACTGCTTGCGTCTTGTTTAATAAATGTATAAATAAATTGGTACTGGCTCGTTCTACGTTTGGACACATTTTTGCATCACACTTCTGAATATTTATGAATGTGGTAACTAAATTGACCCATTTGTCAACTTTTATATTATTTTATACAAACGTGTTTTTTTCTTTTATTTTTAAATTGTACTACTAGAAATTAATTGCTAAAATGAAAACGAGAGACAAAAAGAGACTTGAGATCTTCAATATAATAGATGGAATTAAATGTTATCTTGAGTAGTTTCAGATTACTATTATAAACACAAAGACTCATGTTTAGACAATCCTTTGTTTGAAATATCAAATTGATAGCTGACATTAATGAAATGTTTAATTTCCCCAACACTCTAAAATAAATTTATCAGTTCCGGTAAACTTTAATAACGTCATTGACATACCCCGAAACTCCAGTGCAAATATTAAGCTATACAAAGGTATTCATCAAATACAATATTGGACAGTACTGATATACGTGAAATTTGTAACTCGAATACCCGCATAGGAAACCAGGCTTAAAGCGTATGAAATAAAGGCGAGACTGGCATGTAGGCAATGTTGTGATGAAGGATTACGGTTGTGTACTGAACTACATCCAGGGTTCCTAGAATGAGGGAGGCAGGTACGCTCGTAGCCTGGAGTTGCCATGGTAACAGCTGGGATGTATTTGCCCGGACCTTGTGAGCGGGTGAGCTCAGTCTATTAATAAAATTGTACACTCCATTATTGAATATGAATTTTGTCCGATATTAAAGGGAAAATATTTTCCATATTTTCATTGTACGTTTCCGCTTCAATGCATTTGTAAAATAACTTATATGAGGTAAAGTATTGGTATTTTGATTAAAGTTCACGGATCATTTACGTATGAGCTGTGTTGGCCTAGTGGCTTCAGCGTGCGACTCTCATATCTGAGGTCGTAAGTTCAATCTCCGGCTGTGCACCAATGGACTTTCTTTCTATGTGCGCATTTAACATTTGATCGAACGGTTAAGGAAAACATCGTGAGGAGACCGACATGTCTTAGACCCAAAAAGTCGACGGCGTGTTTCAGGCACTGGAGGCTGATCACCTACTTGCCTATTAGATTTAAAAATGATCATGAAACAGATTCAGAAATCTGAGGCCAAGACCTCAAGAGGTTGTAGCGCCACTGTTTTTTTTTATAAGTTACATATAAATTCTTTCAATTGAAGCATGATTTCAATAAGTACTATATACATTATATCCACATATAGAACAAGAGAACTAATAAAAGAAAATATGAATTTTTAAGGGATCAAATCAAATTTCGTCTACAATCTTGAAGTTTTCTTAAAGGTAAATGCAACTCTCGGGTTGTATGGTATAGTAATATAGGTTTAAAAAAGTTAACTAGTATACATATAAGAAAAAAAATGAAACTTAAAACATATCATGTCACTCGTATTAATACATCATCAAAGTCTATCTACCAAAAACCTCTACCCTAAGGCCCTTTCTCCACTGCTCCGGTCCGGCAAACGTTAATTACCGATCCGATTTAGAAACTCACAACAGTACTTACGTACTTCTCCACTACTCCGGCATCCGGTTTTTGACGATCCGATAATTTGCTAGATCGGAACGCGGTGTTTTATCGGTCCGAAGTGATCGACAGTGATGCCAACTTGGGTGTTTTCCCCCCAAATTTAGGGGGATACAAGATGTTCAAGGGTTAAGAAATAAAAAATAAGAATCGTTTCATCTCATTAATATTATTCGGTCATTGATTAACATATTATATAAATATGTACTCACATAAATACAACAGCTATTTTTTACTACATCAACGTATTTTTAATTTATATTTGAAATTATTGTCGGATAAAGTGGAGAAGCACAATCCGGCCTTCCGATATTTTTCTTATGACTGATTACGGTTTCCGACGCCGGACCGGAGCAGTGGAGAAAGGGCCTAAGGGTGTGCGATCGATTTCCGGATATGCAACAATAACTTGCTATATGCATTAAAATACACATTACATATTTAAATGTACACATTACAATTACATCATCAAAGTCTAACTAACAAAAACTATCGCAGGCGTAGGGACGTGCCCTATTCAATTATTTCTCGCACATGAACTCTATTGTAGATACGTTCTAAATACGTTATGCTTTTGCAACCCTCTTTCGTTCTGATTTTTGATTGATGTGATTAGTTATGCTGCTACGTATTGAAGTAAAACTATAGGCTTATTTGTGTCTGGTTATTTTGTAAATTTAAATAAATAATATACTAATATATAATTTATTTAAATAAAACCTAAACATAATAATCAAATATACAGAATTTATAATTTTCTTAACATACATAACCAGCTCTGGGGTCATTGCTACTATCTACCAGGTGCCAACTTAAACCTTTAATTAGCGCCTGTGCACTTGAAGCCCACGGCCCAAGAATTCCAAAAGGAACAAAATCGAAGTTGAAGGAAAGACTCTTATATTTAAGCCGTTTAGTATACTTGTGTGTATATGTCCATTACTTGAGTGTGAATGTAAAGTTGAGTATAGTGGTGTGTAAGTAACATTTTCATTATCTTTAAGTCTCTGTATTATATAACATACTAGTAGACTCGGCCAAGCGTTGCTGTGGCTAAGATTTTTGTTATATTACATATTAGTAAACTATTCAAGAGAAACGGCAGGAGAACACCAATCCACCATGCTTTTTTGGTGGTTATGCCATTAAATTGTAGCTTATATGAAACGTTGGTATTTATTTTGATAAGGATCAATACCTAGGTACGAATAAAGAGCCTTTTCTAGCGGTCGTATTTTAATTAAAAAAAAATTAATAAAAGGACGCTTATTGTGACGTAACTATAAAAGATAGAGACATGCTGTCCCGACATTTTTTATAGATAGTGATGTGTCCTGAAATTTTACTACATCATTTTGTTCTATCATTAATAGTTTTCGCAGCGCACGCGATTGAAGGAAGTTTTTTGTTTATTTTTTTACACCTTGGGTTAGATTATTCATGTTTTAGTAAGCATCCTTGAAAATGAAACATAGCCTATGTCACTCGGGAATGGTGTAGCTTGCCAACGGTGAGAATTTTTGATATCGGTCCAGTAGTTTCGGAGCCTATTCATTTCAAACAAACAAAAAATCAAATCTTTCCTCTTTATAATATTAGTATAGATTTGCTACTTAACGAATACGGTACTCCCTTCTCATAACATGTTTTATATTTCTAGATATCTCGAAAATCGATCGGCATTCAATGACTAGTGCCGTCAGCTACGAAACGCTACGCCTCATGCCTACGCTACAATGGCTACGAAGCCCAAACATCCGAAATGAATGCATAATTATAGTGATCATTTTGCAATTCGTTTTTATCTCAATGTGAGGGGTTTTCTAACAAAGGATGTGTGGGCCTATTTGTGGAATCAGATTGCATGAAATTTTAATTAAACAAATTCGATTGATTAAAAATGTCGTTTAATTTACAGCTCGCTAAATCGATATTAATTTATGTTTGATTTTGGATTGCGGACTGTCTTGCTATTAATATAACAATCTTAAGCCTCTCTTAAGCCTCTAGTTCTCAACCCTAAGGGTGTGCAGTGTGTGTATATTATATCCACATATAGATAGAACAAGAGAACTAATAAAAGAAAATATGAATTTAAGGGATCAAATCAAATTTCGTCTACAATCTTGAAGTACTTTTCTTTAAGATGCCATGCGGATTGTATGGTATAGGTTTAAAAAGGTAAATAGTATACACATATTTAAGAAAAAATTAAACTTAAAACATATCACATCACTTGTATTATACACATCATGAATGTCTATCTACCAAAAACCTCTACCCTAAGGGTGTGCGATCGATTTCCGGATATGCAACAATATATTGCTATATGTATATAACGATAATTAATATGCTTCGTTTAGCGAAGAAAAAATTAATTGGAAAGCTGGCATCAAAGCCATAAAATCGACTTTGCTTCTAAGTACTTACCTTTATGCTAAATTTAAATGTATATCTGTTGATCCTTTTGTCTGTTATAGTATCCATACATTCTTGTGGCACAGTATTTATAGTAACTAAAGTATGGTATACTATATAGTATGGTTATACTCATCCGAAACAGTGATTTTTATATTCCAAATAATAATAATTTATTTGCTAGAATATGGCACAAACATGTTATGGTGTTACAATCGAAAGTTCGTATATCGTGCCACATAATGGCGTGCAAATTTGTCTTAATAGGAATTTTACATAGAAGTTACATACATTATGAGGCATATCAATTAGTCAATTCTTATATTAATTGTAGTGATTACGTTATCAAGTTATTATTAATTATAATGTTTCACACAAATCATTTATAGATTGATATTTTTTTCCAAAAGTATTATTCCATTAAGTCAATTACAGCACACACGCATTACATACTTGAGACGAACCGAATGGGAAAAGGAAAAAAAAATTATCTCTCATTATATCTTTTATTTGATTATCGTTATTTTGTGTGTTTGTGTTTTTGTTTGTAATAAATGATATGTCTATGTCTTAGACGATTTTTAAAATCTCTAGTAGGAAGATCTTTGAAAGGCTCACCTCGATTTTTTTAGACAATGTTCTTTATGGCCTGGCATAAATAAATCCAGTCAAAATCTGTTATAACGACATCGAAGGGACTACTCATATTTGGTCGTTAAAACCGATAGTCGTAACAGCCGATGACGTTGTTATTAAGTACCTAATACAATAGAATTCAGCCGGGACCTTTGATTTTGGTATGTTGTTCTAAACAATGTCGTCGTAAACGGTTTTGACTGTATATCCTAAACTTTTTTTTTTACTTGGGGAAATGCATTGCGCATAACCTACCGCGGAGTGACTGCTTAGTGCGGGAGGGTTATGTGGGACTCGCGATGGGACACTAAAACCCCAAGGTGCCACCAACAATCGCCTTGGGCGGGATGCGGTAACAGCAGAGCCTTATCCGAAACTTTTACCTCAACCGCCAACCCCGCTTTTTATTAGTACTGTAATAATCTCCCTCACTTGAAATAGTTTAAACGTTCAGTCAGTTATTGAATCAAAATTTTGTGGTTACATTGCAATCACAACAACCGCATTTAGATTTGCTATAGCGATACTTAGTGGAATGTATTTGATAATATTTATTGATTACTAGCTGGCCTGGCGAACATCGTACCACCTAACAGTCGATTCTCTATTTTTTTTAAATACTTATTCTGCTATTCGGGACACCGGTCTAGCTAGTAAGATAAAAAAAAGAAAGTTGATAAGACAACAAATACATTATGTCAAAAAATAAAAATGTACCTTCCTGGAACCCCTCCACTAACACTTAAACTTTATGATATGGTATTAAAGTTCAAATTGACTTTTAAGTATTATTACGAATCTTTAAAAACTTGTTTTTAGACTTTTTCACTCATTTTTTTTTTAATTTTCTTTCCGTAAGAACCATCCTCGTACTTCAAGGAATATTATAAAAAAAGAATTGGCCAAATTGGTCCAGGCGTTGTTGAGTTATGCGCTTACAAACATATTTTGCGATTCATTTTTATATTACAGATTTCCTTAGTTTTGTAAATGTTTTAACCTTTTTGTATTATGTATTACATCTTTACTATAATTGTTTTTTGTTTTATACAGTTATCCGTAGGAGTACAAAATAAACAGAGCTCATTAAAATAAGACGTCCTTAACTCGCTGGCATTGCAAATGCTGGAAACTACGTGAAATTGTTCGAACAAGTTTCCTGTAAATTTGATAGCGTAATGCGATCTTGAGATATAAACGCACACATCCTCAATGAGTTGTATAACAAGCCAGACAGTAATTTACCTTTCTTGTTTATCTTTATACATTTTTTAGATACGTTCTTTATATTTTAGTATTCTGAATATACCCTGTGTTTGAATTTATTATATAGATAATGTCTGTATGTGTTAATAGCGATGTTGTGTTAGTGGTTTCAGCCTCTCTCATCCCTGAAGTCGTAGGTTCAAACCCCGGCTGAACACCAATGGTACTTAGGTCTATGAGCATTCAACAGTCGCTAGTACGGTAAGAAAAATCGTGATTAAATCGACATGATTAGACCGTATCGACAGTAATGTGTAGAAAAAAGTAGACGGCGTGTATCAGGCACTTAACTTGTGTCAGTCACAAAACGAATACAGAAACTTGAGGCCCAGACCGTGCGTAAGTGTGTAAGTGTGTGTTTAAGTGCGTAGCAATAAAAATGCTCTCTATATATAATAAAATCAAAGTCCGTATGGGAGGGATGTTACTGTTTCACGAAAACCGTGGATCAAACTTCTAAACTGTGAAAATTATTCTTAGAAAAATAGATTTTGCCAAAATGACGAAAATATACACCACAAAGCTCCGAGGCAGTTTGATCTGTTAATAGATAGGAATGGGACTTACGAAAATAACAAAGACAACCAATTTAAATAAATTTATTTCACGTAATATATATATGTGTATAAATAGATATGAATTACCAAAAGAATTAAAAGATCTTCCGTCTAGATTCTTTAAAAAGCGACTTAGTGAATTACTTTTAGAAAAAATGTACTATTCAATAAATGATTATTTGCATGAAACACCGTAATTGATATAAAGCTAATGATGTAATGTATATAATATAATAGACTAGATAATATAAGAATTGACTTTGAATAATAATGTGAAATACTTTAAGACAAATTTGCGCGCCATCGTGTGTGGCAGAATATGCGAACGATTTATGATTGTATCACCTTAACATTTTGTACCATATTCTTGCAAAAAATAAATTATTATTATTATTATTATGTATAGGCTTATGTTTTTTTTTTTAGGTTTTTTTAGTAGCCCTCTGTATGTTATGGCAGGTTTCTCTAGTAAAAGTAAAAAGTAAAAATTCATTTAATCACATAGGTAACATAATGTACACTAATGACTTGTCAGTAAAGAAATACATATTAATGCTTCTAATTTCACATTTACTGCCAGTTGTCAAATTAAGGGCGAAGAACGGGAGAGAAGAACTGGCAATAAACTCTCCGTCACTCTTTTTAATCGCCATTTTTTTTGTTTTACAAAATGTTTGTAAGGAGCTGCAACCATTACACTATGTCCCATGTGACATTTTAAGTAATTAATAATAATAACATAAATTAAAAACAAAGATTTGTCCTATATCAGCAGGAGGCATGGTAAAATAGGAGCACCCACTTACATTCTCGTGGGAACAACACGCAAACACATAGTCGAAATAATTAATAAAATCTATTCATGAAATCAGCGCGTTCAACCAAAACAAAAGTGTAAAATACGTTTTCAAATAATATCCGGAAGGATGCTTGTACGTAGAAGGATAGAGCAATGAAAAAAATGGGCTCGAACGCAATCTTTATTTTTTATTCAATTAGCTATCTTTTTTCTAATTATTTCTTTTCCTTACAGGAAGCCGCCGCATCCTGCAGGCAACGTCTTCTTTGTAACTTTATCGCAAAATATTTTTTTTATGCATAAATTTAAATCAAGTCCAGGAAAGCGTAATAATTAAGGCCATTGTACATTAATTTATCTACAAATAGCCGTGCTAACAAGGCCACACTCCAAAACACAGCATAGAAATTATAAATTTTGCTACCATTGTATGTGTTCGATAACAGATGCGGACAGTGTACACAGCATACCAATGTTCACAATCAATGAGTCCATAGTGACAAACATTACTATAGGATCACAAAACAAAAGACCTCAAATTGCAAATTCCAAACTTCAAATTACCTCCAATTTCAAAACAAAGTGCAAACGAAATATAGCATAAATTATATAAAATGGTTGTAAAATATTTACTTTTTCTACAGACCAAGTACAAATGGATAAATGAGAACAATGAATGAATGTACAAAAACGCACGTATGAGAGACTTACGGACTTATCTCGTGGATTCCCTATGATATTCTCTTCCCTTTCATCCCATATTTAGTTTTGATTTCATAAGCAATAGCACAAGATGCTTAAAGTATAAATAATCAATAAACGAGTAATAACTAATGCTGTAATGATTCCTTGCAGTACGTAACTATAAAGATATCTCCAAGACTATGCTAACATGATCATTATATCGGGTTGTCAAATAAAATCGAAATAGTAGTTGTTTAAAAGTTCGTAAAAAGATATAAACATTTCTACAATCTACTAAACTTAACTAAGAAAATTCAACGAACCAAGTGAAGAAGAAATACTAAAATCCAAGCTTAAATATAAGTACGTCTTGCCCTGAATTTCCTGGCAAAGTTTATATCAACAGGTGCAGTTCGCCACCCTTCCGCCCCTCGGGTGGCTTGTCGGTATAGTACGGCTACTTGAAATGTTTTGACGGCTGGTAAAATGTTTTTTAAAGCTTCCGCCGGAGGCTGCACAGCAAAAGTGAATATCCTGTAATAATAAACATCCTGTGCTCAAAGCAACTGGGCATATTTAGAGTTCTAGAATTTCTGTCCCTATTTTTATCATTATCTAAAAAAGAAAGTTCAATACGGGAATTCAGGTCCACGTAAAACGTATCTATATCACTAAATCTATATAAACGTTTATTAATATTTTAAGGCAGTTATTGTTCCCTAAACGTGTTATTTTATCACAAAATAGACTTACTAAAAATTATATGATTAAAATGTATATGGATAATTGTTGTCTTAAAAAATAATTAATTTGTTAAAAAATAATTGTTTTCTTAAAAATAATTCTTTTGTTAAAGGACTTCTTTCCCTATTTATTATTATTTATATCGCTTTATTGAAGTTCGGTTTCAAGACTGATTCTCGTATCATGCAGGTTGTACTCGTATATATTGAGGGTGGCAGTTTTTGTGTATTTTTAATAAAGTTTACATTTCAATTTCTATAACATAAGCGTTATCTATTTATACTTATTAAAACGTCAAATTTATGACGGTATTTGTTACCATAGTTACCATTTTTTTTTTAACTATAAACCACGTTTTATATAAATGTATATGTTACTGTAAAAGCTCGAACTGCAGTAAATCCTAAAATATTTCAGTGAAACCTAAGATCTACCAATTCCTAATGGTAAATGTCCCAAAAGGTTTGCGATTCGAACTCTTATCACCATTCCGTTGGTAAATCTTAGGATTTACATTAATGCAATTGAAAAACAAAAATAATTATTAAGTTAGACTAGCTTATGTAAGCATTATGTTTGTATTTCGTTGTTAAATTCCAAATAGAGAACTACTGATTCATAGATATACGTTATGTGTTTTTTCAAAATAATTTAAATAAGTTGGTATTAGTTTGTACTTAATATTAATTTATAGAACTGTGCGACTTACCTGTTGGCCTTCGTCTTCAGCGTGATACTCCCCCATCCCTAAGGCTGGAATCCCGGCATCGATGGACTTCCTCTCTATATGCCCATTTAACATTTGCTCAAACGGTAAAGGAAAACATCGTGAGGAAACGGGCTTGCCTTAGAACCAAAAAGAGACGGCGTGTGTCAGGCACAGGAGGCTGATCACCTACTTGCCTATTAGATTAACAAAATAACACAAAAATCTGACCTAAAATGGTTGTAGCGCCACTGATTTATTTATTTTATTTTTTGATTAACGGACGGACTTTCAAGACGTATACAACAGTGATAGAAGTTTTTTAACTTCTAATTGGATCTTGGTTTAAGTAAGCGTTAATTCTTAATGAGTAACTTTGAGATGTTATTATGGCTTAGAGAAATAGTAATTAAAAAGACTTCCAATTTTAAAAATAATCAATCGTGAATAACCCTTTCTTTAATCTTGGTAAATTAATAGATAAGATATGTGTCTATCTATTCGTCTTTTACTTTCTTAGAGCAGTGTTAAAGTCAACGGCGTGTGTCAGGCACAAGAGGCTGATTCCCAACTTGCCTATTAGATTGACAAATGATCATGAAACATGTACAGAAATGCCTCAAGCCCAGACCTAAAAAGGTTGTAGCGCCACTGATTTCATTTGTACAACCTTATAATTAGGTACCAAAATGATAGCGTATCGGCGTACTAACCAAGGCGTAGTCTTGACGATTGGTGTTTAATTAGTCAGCTGTGTAGCTCTTTTTGACTCATTATCCACTGTATCCAGTCCTCTTTTTAACAAAATTTTAAATTGGGCTTATTGGTATCCAAGGTGGTTCAATTATCGAGATACAAAGTACTGGAAATGACAAACTGCTTGCCATCAGCCTTTATAGATACTGAGTTATACTGAGGTAGTAGGTACTGATAAATTACTACTCGTTGTTTTGGTGGTTTGAGGTCCAGACGGAAGCCGATCATACGATCATCCACACACACACACTTGCATACACATCATTTCACACAGATTTATGTATGTAATGTTTTTATATAAATGTAATAGTAAATGTTTATTTAAACCTAAACTTTTCTTAACCTACATAATCACAATAAAAGTAATTAATTTCGTGGCAGTATACCTTTAACGCTGGCAGCATTTTCTCATTGTATTGCGATACTTATTCATTGAGCGAGGAAAGCACCAGCTCTGGGGTCACCGGTACTACTTACCTACCAGGGCCAACTTAAATCTTTAATTGGCCTGTGCACTTGAACCTCACGGCCCAAGAATCTCTACTCCAAAGGGAACAAAATCGAAGTTAGAGGACTCTTATATTTGAGCCGTTTATTATTTTCCTCCTGCTCTGAGGCCGAGGTCCGTTGTCCGAGGGAGGTGAGACGGGGCAAAAAAGCATTTATATTTTTGCTAACATTGCTTTTCTTTTACTGTATATTTTTAAGTACTGAGATTTTGTTATATTATTGTGAATGTTCTAGCGTCTGTAAAATAATGCAACAATAGAAAAGGTAGGGTTTAGCTTTTTTCTTTAATCGGTACTGTTTTATTCTTTACACCAACATACGAAAATTCATATCTCTTTATAATAGAATATTGCTATTTTAAAAGAGTACCGAGAGTTTTGTACGCCGACTTTTTCTCTCGGCCTACACCCTCTGTCTTCTTTGCCGATGAGTAGGGTTGCCTACAAATTTAAATTTAATGACGTGGAATAAGTGATACATGTATCTTATGTTCCATAATAAACATATTTTATTTTATTTTATTTAGGTTTATGTTGGTATAGATTCAAAGAGCAAAAATATTTAATTAAAACATCCAGCATACCTTTCTTTCTCCAATACTTAGATTTTATTGGCATGGCATCTATTGCTAAGCACAAAACTCAACAGGCTGAACTAACATTTTAAAAATTCTTGGACTCTGCAGAAGATTTTTAATAGGAGATTTTTTTAAAAAAGGCTGATCATATCATATTAAGGCAAAACTAAATTTGTGGGGACAGCAAATTGTTAAAAATAATGGGTGCAATAAAATATATTAAATAAAACAAATTTTTGGTGACATCTATTTATTACAACACAACATTTATTTATTTACAACAATAAAAACAAGAGTAAAAAGTATTTTATCTGTGCTGTTAAAATGACAGGATTACAGATTGTATTGTCTTTTATTGACATAACTTTCGGATTGAACTATTAACTAACGGATTGAAGTTATCGTATGACCAAGCACGCTGTAAAGCACGCGAAACGTCGAAAAAAATTAAAATTATGTAAAATAATTGTAAATTTATAATAATACATAATTCAATCCGGTAAAAAAGTGTTTTCTTTAAAGGATTACAGGTTTTTATTCTAGAAACACATACATGATTATGAAAATCGCAATATATAACATACATTTAAGTGATAGCACAACAACATTAATTAATTCTGTCACAGACTACAATGTCCGTGCATTTTCTGACAATAATCTAAGTAACATTTAAAATTGGAAATAGTCTTCGGTCTTTGCGATATTTTAAATAGAGTCCGCGCCACCACTGAATGCCAGTAGACGCGGCGCTACCGAGTAGCGCGGTGTAGTAATATGTTGCTAGTGCTAGGTGCAATGCTAATTTACCCCAACGTAACATAAATTAATATGAAATTCGCGAACTAGTCTCCAAGATTTGCTTCTAATGTTTAACCTTAAAACGAATAAAATAATATTTCACTGTAACGATAAATTTAGTTTCCCGTCGGCAATGAGTGGTGGCGCGGAGTTTAGCGATTCAACTTCTTTTAATGTCATTGACGACACTAACTTCAAATTACATTCTAAATGTAGGTAACGCAAAATTTTAACGGACTTTTAAGTCCTTTTTGCTTTTTAATAACTAAGAACTAACACAATAGGTTTATTAATTATACACAATAATAAAGGAGAATGTAGTTATTAATTTCGTTAACATATCATAAGAGTAGAACACTACACATTAATTACAACAACTTTTATTATAAATACCAATCAGAGCCTGTTTAAACAAAGAAATATATTTTTTTAAATAGTTTAACAATTTACCTAATTTCATCATTCTGAAGAATACCGATTATGACGAATACTTAAGAATATATAGACAATTTTTTTTTCTGCCAACCTTGATTTTTATTGACCTTAAATTAGAATATCTGCCTGTTAATTAATTAAAAATAGTCAAGAACAGCATAACTATTTTTTTACATGGTACAGTGGATAAGCACAATCAATACAACTGGTATTTAATGACATAAACTTTTCTAAATAATTGTATTATTAAATTTATTTAAAGATTATTTGTTTTTGTATAAAATTATTCAAATATTTTTAATTATGATCTAAGAAATTTACATTATTTTCTATAATTGCTTTAAAATAGTATCATGTTATTATTTGATGCATGAGAACTGACAAGAATAAGTTATAAAGGCAAAAAAAAAAAAACAAATAGCCAATCTATATAAATAGAAACGTTGTAGCTAGATAGAAAGGAACGAGTACTTAAGTTAAAATACTTAAACCCTTTTAATCCTTTACTTTATTTTCACTGTACATTACTTAAATGATAACTCGTACTATACAGGTTGTCAAGGGCCCCGTCCTCCACCCCCCACAGTGAATTCCAACCAACATATCATGAATCCTCCTCTACTCTAATCTATGTATATACACAGTGATCATTTAATTCCTAAGTTTTTTTTTAGCTACTTATTCAATCCATACACATATTATAGACTTGTGCATATTAAATAAAACCTTTTTATAATTACAAACTGTTTTTTTTTTATAGAACGGGGGGCAAACGTAGGAGGCTCACCTGATGTTAAGTGATACCGCCGCCCATAGACACTCTCAATGCCGAAGGGCTCGTGAGTGCGTTGCCGGCCTTTTAAGAATTGGTACGCTCTTTTCTTGAAGGACCCTAAGTCGAATTGGTTCGGAAATACTTCAGTGGGCAGCTGGTTCCACAACTATGTTATGTGTATGTACATTCTATCTACTCATTCCCTATTTCTATCTATTAGCAATTTTAATAAGAATTAGAAACACGATGAAAAAAATGAAGATATATATTACTATAAATGTAAGTGTATCAAGAAACGAAAATTATTTTTAAATATATATTGTATATATCATGTTGAAAACGTTGAATAATTTAGTATATGATATATATTTTAATTAAATTAACTGTGGATTTAATTCCCATTAAATTTGGTAGAGAGCCCCAGCCTCGCCCCCCACAGTGAACCCCATCCATAAACACTACGAAGAGTCCTCCTCAATACTAACTTAATCTTCTACCTTAAAAATGCTTTTGAAAAATTTGAATGCTTTTTATGTACAATTGTTAAAGCACTGTAAGTATATTACACTTTTGTAGACAAAAAAAAATAAAAACGTATGTACACTGGGCGTCAAAATATTATAAATTAATTGAACTATATTTAAATCAGGTCAAACTCAATAGGGGCAAAAAAAATACAATTTACGAGTACTATAACGAATTAAAATTGCGTATCACAGTTTTTTCTAGCTTTAGATGAATTTTTAAGCTATGCTAAATCCTATTATGTACATATTATTATGATTGAATGGATGATGATTATTTACACGTGAACTTCTACTATAGTTAAAATTTCATTAATTGATATATGAGGGACGGTAGTAATGAGCAAAACTTTTCATCGTTCGTTTACTGTGATTTCCAACCAAAATAACTATCATGAGTCCTCCAATGCCTGGCAAATTCGCATAAAATTTAAGTTTCATTTATTGTTTTTTTGTCTTTCACGTCGCAACTGTGTTAAGCTCATGCAATATTTACAGCTGTTAAACCATGTATTCAAAGCTGGAATTAGGTAAGATATTTGGTCTATAGTTTATGAAGTTTTTTTTTGTGTTTTTTTTGGTTTAGTATTTTATGTTTTTGTATTTTATTTTTTTTGGTTTAGTATTTTGTATTTTTCGTGAGTTTATCTTCTAAATTAATCACCAATCTTATTTAAACTAGTATATTAATTCTTCACTAAATATCTAATTAATTAAATTTTAAAATCACAATTTTAGTTCGAATGCTTATTATTTAAGACTAAGCAAATTCTATTGATATTTACAAGTGACCTTATATATACATACCACCTTCTCATGAACTCAATGGAAACAGCTCATGAGAAGGTTTAGGAAGCTCCCGTCCCGCTTCCTAACATGAGCTTCAACCATAGAAAAAGCCCCCCGGGAGTATTGGTCACTCTTAGGAGGTACTGTTGTTTTTTTGCAATATATATATACAGGATAGCTCATAACTCTACGGACTCTATTTTTCTGTAAACTCACAAATTTATCTATTGTTTGTTTAATATTAATAAAACTAAATCATTTCAGACAATATATGTATTGAAGCTTAAAATAAAATTTCCCAATTCAAGTTTAATTTTGCATTGATATTTTTATGGGGCTCCGATAACTGAATATTTAAACATATGTACTTAGAAGGAATAATCAGATTTTTTTATATCAATTTCTTATTAAATTTGCTCATTTTTTTATTACATTTATGGTGGTGGTTTTTGTAATTTTATATTTTTTTTAGTTTTAATTATATTTTTGTAATTTTTATTTTGTTTTTTATGTAGTGAACACATCTGGTAATCATCTTACAGTTAACTACTATTAAGTTTTATATTCTTTTTACAAATCTATTGTAACTTACAGCATCTTAATCAAATTATTATATGATACCTAAACAAAATTAAAGCTTGCCCATTTTAAATTTTTTTTACATTTACAACATTAACTATTATTATTCTCAAAATAACATTACAACAGATAATATTTTAAAAATTTGACTTTAACCCATTTCTTTTATTAATATGGTATGTTATTATTATTTTACTTCTTGGCACACAGTTATTGCAAGAACGCAGATTTAACGCGGATTTTTAAAAAAAGGGAAACTTTGAATTTTACTGCATTGTGACTTGTCAATCATCCCCCAATTACGCGACACGGTCAGTCGTTACGTTTCGCAAGGATACAATCAAACGTTGCGAGGCGGTCAATTAAAGAACAACTGTGGAACGTCTGACAGTGACGTAATAAGGGTGAATTCGTCATGATAGAAATTTTATTAGATCTTAAAGCGTATATTCAAAGCAGCTTTTCCCCTGTTCAATCAACAATATAAAAGTTATATAAATTTAATTTGCTTATAATGTATATGCGTGTGCGTTTCATCATTCATCGAAAAAAGGTTATCAATAATGTACTAGCTTTTAATTTGACCTAATTAAAAAAAATCCGTTAGTTTTTATTATTTTGACCTTGTCCTTTTACATGTGTTCAAAATTCGGTAGTTGTTCCAGAAAAACCTTGAGGAGCTACAAAAATAATTAAATAAATAGTATTGCTAAGTATAATTTATAAGTATAAATACGCCGGTATAATTCCCAAAAGAGCTATGCAAATAGAATGCAAGAAATCAAAAGTCGCTATTTGAAGTTACAATGTACTGGCACGCATATATACAAAGCCTAATCTTAAAGAATAGTTGTACCGAGGTACATAATAATTTTACTATAGCTAATCACAGCTACATTCACAACCTATAGCCTACGAGTGCCCACACAGAAGGTTTATTACGTAAGTTAATCCTGACATCATCTTCTGTTTGCTAAATTATTAGTTCAGCGTTTACAGTATTTATCTTCATTTTTATTTTTTATATTTTAGTGGTAGAAACATACTTAATTTGTAATAAAACTTTATTTACCAATATAAACCAAAAATGATTACATTAGTACAAAACTAAATATTTCGAGTGGTTTAAAGCAATTGTGATGAGCGAGAAGCTTATGGAAGTAATGTGAAAAATTCGCGATTATATCTTTTAAAAACTATTTATTACTGCTGTTTGTAACAAGTTAAACAACTTTAATATAAAATATATAATAAAAAATAGTTAATTAAAATTAATATGCTATTCTTGAATATTTTTTTACATGGTACAGTGTTAGTGGATAAGCACAATCAATATAACTGGTATTTAATAACATAAACTTTACTAAATAATTGTATTATTAAATTCATTTAAAGAATTTTTGTTATTGGATAAGATTATTCAAATATTTTTAATTATGATCTACATTATTTTCTATATATGCTTTAAAATACACATCATATTATATTATTATTTGATGTATGAGAACTGATAAGAATAAGTTATAAATGCAGACAAAAAAAATCAATTAGCCAATCCAACAATTTCCACCGTATTGATAAAAAATAAATCAATCAACTGAAACGTTGTACTTTAATAACGCATCTGTCTCTTTTCATTTGCATTTTAATTGCAGCGTAAACATAAATGCATAGAAAGAGATGAGTACTTTAGTCAAAAACACATTAGTGCAATTAGACATACAGTTTTTATGAATAAGATGTCCAACGGCAGCCAAAGGTAACGAGAATATAAATGAAAAAGAATTTTTTAACTAATAAAATATACAGAATCTATGGAACTAAATAAAAAAATGAGTATCGCTTTTTGACTACAGAATAGATTTTTTTTTATATATATACAGGCTACATCCTATCCTATCAGAAACGCAATCAAGCAGATATGTGACCAAGTAGCTTAGCGGCAGGGGAGTGTCGAAATCTCCCCTTTCTTAAAAAGAATTAAAAAACATTATTTTCTTAAAGGGTTGGCGTCTCCCGCCGGGCCTGGGCGACAACTACTCCGGAAATATTATCATAATATTTATGGGCGAGTCGGGGCCTGCTGCCCGGCGCTACCCGCGTTACCTATTGTGCTATTTAACAGAATACTGCTGTAATTTATACAGAATAGCTACCTAGAGCTACCCCAAATGGACCATAGAAAGTGGGCTAAAATTTGTATTTTAATTAAAAATTCTACACAGAGCTTGAGAGATTGGCTAATTGTAATTTAAAGTATCCTATTTTATTTTTAGATACTACGCTAATCCTTTTACAAATATCTACAAGCATTTTTATATGTGCCAACATACTATCTACGGTACAGAGGTACTCCAATAGTTAGAACACATTTCATCGAATAAATTAATTGTAATTGTTTGAATCATTTTGAATCATCGCACTCTGATTTTATGGCTACAGGTACCGCGAGACGTATATTATTTCGGTCATACAATGCGCAGAGGTGATGAGAACTTGGAGAAACTGATCGTGGTTGGGAACACATAAAGCAAAAGATCACGTGCCGTTCACCAACCAGATGGACCAAACAAGTGAAAACTCATCGTCCTCATAACTGTACAGTGTCATAAGAGAAGCGCTGGACAGAAACCGGTGAAAACAGATAGTCCACTCCAGATGCTTCGTTGCTGACCACGACGCTCAGACATGAGCTGCCGATGAAAGAGGGACCGCGAGACGCCTATCACTGCCATTGATAAATTATAGATCTGTATAAATGACTTTGGATTTGCATTCTTTGAAATGTTCTCCTGGCGATTAGCACGAACCAAATTCGTAAGTGTATATATGTTTAATCAGCAAATTAGTCGGAAACTAAAATTCGTATCAAGATGATTATTTATGATTTCAATCAATAATCAAGCTCGGTTCAGTAGTTTTCAATTTAAGTCGATGGTGGCCTAAACTTTACTTTCAACAAATTCCAAAAAAGATCATGTACTAACTTTGTCGTACGACTTTTAAAGCGTAAGCGCAAGAGTGCAGAAAAATTTTGGTCCTCGCGAACCGCTACAAATGAGTCATACTCAGCGTAAAAAAAAGCAAAGCATCAATTAAATTAACTTAAAGGAATAACAAAGTTTTAAACCCTGTTAATCCTTTACTTTATTTACACTGCACATTAGGTACTTAAATGATAACTGGTATTATACAGGTTGCGAAGGGGCCCCGTCCTCCGCCCCCCACAGTGAATTCCAACCAACATATCATGAATCCTCCTCTACACTAATCTATTTATGTATATACACAGTGATCATTTAAATCCTATTTATGATTATTTTAATATATCTAATTAATTTTATGTGTAGGAACATTCCATCTCATCTCAGTATATGATATATATTTTAATAAAATAACTGTGGATTTAATTCTCATTAAACTTGGTAGAGAGCCCCAGCCTCGCCCCCCACAGTGAACCCCATCCATAAGCACTGCGAAGAGTCCTCCTCAATACTACTAAAGCGAAGCGAGCTTTTTTTAAAAATTTTTGTTTTTTTATATTTTCTGTGAGTTTATCTTTTATATGAATCCTTAATCTTATTAAGATAGTTATCTACATGACAGCACCACAGAATAAATTCGCTCATACCCTTAGGGCTTCTTGCAAATACTTGCAGAAAACAAAAATAAAGGTAGATAGATCTATATTTTTTAAATTAAATTTTAAAATAACAACCTTATTCGATTTCCCTTAAAAATGCTCATTTTTATTTTTTTGTTTTTTAATTACATAATGCTATTATTCTATTTTTTACATTTATACATACTATTTTATATTTATACAGGAACGTTCTATGCTCTTTCCATCTATTACTTAACCTATTTCTATCTATCAGCTATTTTAATGAGGAATAGAACCCGATGAAAAAAATATACTATTAAGTGTATTACGAAGGGCATATACCAAAATTAACTTTTTATGTACAATTGTTTTAGCACTGTAAGTATATTACACTTCTGTAGACAAAAAAATAAAAAACATATGTACACTGGTCGTTAAAATACTATAAATTAATTGAAATATATTTAAATCAGCTCAAATTTGATAGGGGCAAAAAAATTACAGTTTACAATAACGGATTAAAATATAATATCACAGTTTTTAACTTAAGCTAATTTTTTTAGGCTAAATCCTATTACATAATATTATTATGATTGAATGTATGATGATTATTTACACGTCTTCTACTATAGTTCAAATGTCATTAATTGATATATGAGGGACGCTAGTAATGAGCCAAACTTTTCATCGTTCGTTTACTGTGAACTCCAACCAAAATAACTATCACGAGTTCTCCATTGCCTGGCAAATACGCAAAAAAATTAAGTTTCATTTATTGTTTTTTTTGTCCTTCACGTCGCAACTGTGTTAAGCTCATGCAATATTTACAGCTGTCAAACCATGTATGTAAAGCTGGAATTAGGTAAGATATTAGTCTATAGTTTATGAAGTTTTTTTTGTATTTTTTTTTGGTTTAGTATTTTATGTTTTTGTATTTTTTTTTGGTTTAGTATTTTATATATTTTTTTTGTATTTTATGTGGGTTTATATTCTTAATAATTCACTTGTCTTATTTAAACTAATATATAAATTCATCATTCTTTCTTATCATTCTTGGATATCAAATTAATTTAATTTTAAAATCAAAATTTTATTTCGAATGCTTATTATTTAAGGCTGAGCAAATTCTACTGATATTTACATGTGACCTTTATGTCACCGTAAAATTGTAAACTAACGGTGTTTACAATTTTACGGTGACATATACACCACCTTCTCATGAACTCAATGTAAAAAGCTCATGAGAAGGTTTAGGAAGCTCCCGACCCGCTTCCTAACGTGGACTTCAACCATAGAATAAGCCCCCCGGGAGTATTGGTCACTCTTAGGAGGTACAGTTGGCTTTTTGCAATATACAAGATAGCTCATAACTTCTGCGGACTTTATTTTTCTTGTTATTATTATATATTATCTTATTTTATTATATATTTTTATTATTTTTGTTATTTTTTATTATTTTATTGTAGTTTTGTTTGTTTTGTAATTTTTATTGTGTTTTTATTTGATGTAGTATACACATCTAAAATTAGTATTTTAATTAATAGTTCTAGGCAGTGCTAAAGAGATTGGCTAGTTGTAATTTAAAATATCCTATTTTATTTCTATATACTATTTTTTATTTTAGTTATGAGACATTTTATGATTTACAAATATCTACAAGCATTTTTTCATGTGCCAACATACTATCTACGGCTGACGGATGAACTGCGTTTTAGACAACTACATACAGAGACAGAGGTTAATATAGAGAGACGAATCTTATTTCGGCCATACAATGAGCAGGGGCGATGAGAACTTGAAGAAACTGATCGTGGTTGGTAACACAGAAGGCAAAGGAAAGGCACGTTGCCGTTTACCAAGCAGATGGACCGATCAAGTAAAAAACTCATCTACCTCAAATCAGTACTCTGTCATAAGAGAGGCGCTGGACAGAAACCGGTGTAAAGATAGTCCATTCCAGATGCTTCGTTGCTGACCTAACCACGTTACCCGCGTAATGCCTAAGGCTGCTATTGATAATAGATCTTTATATAGAACTTTGGATTTGAATGCTTTGAATTGTTCTCCTGGCGTTAAGCACGAACCAATTTCGTAAGTGTATATATGTTTAAACAGCAAATTGGTCGGAAACTAAAATTCGTATCAAGATGATTGTTTATGATTTAAATCTTAAAACAAATTCGATTGATCTTGTACTAACTTTGTGTTACGACTTTTAAAGCGTAAGCGCAAGAGTGCAGAAAATTTTTGGTCCTCGCCAACCGCTACAAATGAGTCATACTCAGCGTCAAATCATAAGCAAAGCAACGCTTAAATTATCTTTAAGGTATTACAAAGTTTAAAACCCTGTTAATCCTAAAGAATTATAGAGTAAACTTCATTTACACAATTCATTTTCTTATTTTTTTATACATAGGAAATATATGTATAGTTTTGCTACAGATTTTGATACACTACTACTACAGATTACAGATTTGGTTTTGACGACTCATTGGTCTAGTGGTTAGTACCCCTGACTGCGAATCCATGGGTCCCGGGTTCGATCCCCGGCTGAGACGAACATCGATGTGATGAGCATTTGGTGTTGTGCTTAGGTCTTGGGTGTTTAAATATGTATTTATATGTCTATCTATAATATATATGTATATCCGATGCCTAGTACCCATAACACAAGCTTCACCAGCTTAGCTTGGGACTAGGTCAATTGGTGTGAATTGTCTTTAAAAAAAAAAAGATTACTGGGTAAGAATTTTGACAACAATTTTGGCCAAAGTAGCCTTATTAAAATTATAACTGGTATTATACAGGTTGCGAAGGGGCCCGTCTTCCGCCCCTCACAGTGAATTCCAACCAACATATCATGAATCCTCCTCTACACTAATCTATTTATGTATATACACAATTACACAGTGATCAGTGAGATTTACCCAAGTTTTTCTTTTTAGCTACCTTTCTTAATTCATACACATATTATACTCGCAGTCTAGTGAATAATAAATAAATAAAAAATATAATTACAAAGACTGGTATATATATGTATATTCTATCTTTTTATTACTCTATTTCTATCTATTAGCAATTTTAATGAGAATTAGAAACACGATGAAAAAAATTAAGATATATATATTATTATAAAAGTAAGTGTATCAAGAAAAGCAAATACCCAATGTCATGAAAATTCTTTATATATATATATATATATATATAATACGATATATATATATATATATATATATATATATATATATATAATACGATATATATATATATATATATATATATATCGTATTAAAGCGTTGAATAATTTAGTATATAATATATATTTTAATAAAATAATTGTGCCTTTATTTCTCATTAAACTTGGTAGAGAGCCCCAGCCTCGCCCCCCACAGTGAACCCCATCCATAAGCACTGCGAAGAGTCCTCCTCAATACTAACTTAATCTACTCCCTTAAAAATGCTTATTTAGCGAAGCGAGCTTTTTTTAAAAAAATTTGTTTTTTTATATTTTTTTGTATTTTCTGTGAGTTTATCTTTTATATGAATCCTTAATCTTATTAAGATAGTTATCTACATGACAGCACCACAGAATAAATTCGCTCATACCCTTAGGGCTTCTTGCAAATACTTGCAGAAAACAAAAATAAAGGTAGATAGATCTATATTTTTTAAATTAAATTTTAAAATAACAACCTTATTCGATTTCCCTTAAAAATGCTCATTTTTAATTTTTTGTTTTTTAATTACATAATGCTATTATTCTATTTTTTACATTTATTTACAAGAACGTTCTATGCTCTTTCCATCTATTACTTAACCTATTTCTATCTATCAGCTATTTTAATGAGGAATAGAACCCGATGAAAAAAATATACTATTATAACATATAAAGTGTATTACGAAGTGCATATACCAAAATTAACTTTTTATGTACAATTGTTTTAGCACTGTAAGTATATTACACTTCTGTAGACAAAAAAATAAAAAACATATGTACACTGGTCGTTAAAATACTATAAATTAATTGAAATATATTTAAATCAGTTCAAATTTGATAGGGGCAAAAAAATTACAGTTTACAATAACGGATTAAAATATAATATCACAGTTTTTAACTTAAGCTAATTTTTTTAGGCTAAATCCTATTACATAATATTATTATGATTGAATGTATGATGATTATTTACACGTCTTCTACTATAGTTCAAATGTCATTAATTGATATATGAGGGACGCTAGTAATGAGCCAAACTTTTCATCGTTCGTTTACTGTGAACTCCAACCAAAATAACTATCACGAGTTCTCCATTGCCTGGCAAATACGCAAAAAAATTAAGTTTCATTTATTGTTTTTTTGTCCTTCACGTCGCAACTGTGTTAAGCTCATGCAATATTTACAGCTGTCAAACCATGTATGCAAAGCTGGAATTAGGTAAGATATTAGTCTATATTTTATGAAGTTTTTTTTGTATTTTTTTTTGGTTTAGTATTTTATGTTTTTGTATTTTTTTTGGTTTAGTATTTTATATATTTTTTTGTATTTTATGTGGGTTTATATTCTTAATAATTCACTTGTCTTATTTAAACTAATATATAAATTCATCATTCTTTCTTATCATTCTTGGATATCAAATTAATTTAATTTTAAAATCAAAATTTTATTTCGAATGCTTATTATTTAAGGCTGAGCAAATTCTACTGATATTTACATGTGACCTTTATGTCACCGTAAAATTGTAAACTAACGGTGTTTACAATTTTACGGTGACATATACACCACCTTCTCATGAACTCAATGTAAACAGTTCATGAGAAGGTTTAGGAAGCTCCCGTCCCGCTTCCTAACGTGGGCTTCAACCATAGAATGGGCCCCCCGGGAGTATTGGTCACTCTTAGGAGGTACAGTTGGTTTTTTGCAATATTATATACAAGATAGCTCATAACTTCTACGGACTATATTTTTCTTGTTATTATTATATATTATATTATTTTATTATATTTTTTTGTAATTTTTATAATTTTTTGTTATTTTTTATTATTTTATTGTATTTTTTTTATTGTGTTTACACATCTAGTGATCATCTTCATTTATTATCACATCTTATATTTAACTACTATTGAGTATTATATTTTTTTTACAAATCTATTGTGACTTACAGCGTCCAAATTAAGTTATTATATGAAACCTAAACGAAATTAAAGCTTGACCATTTTTATTTACATTAACAATATTAATTATTGTCAAAATAACGTTACGAAACAAGATATTTTAAAAATTTAACCTAAATTCATTCCTTTTATTAAAATGGTACGTTATTGTGTCTCGTACTTTTCCTCTTGGCACACAGGTAAAAAAAAGTAACTTTTAGTGCGAGGTGTTGAATTAAAAAACAACTGTGGAACGACAGACGGTGACGTAATGAGGGTGTATTCGTCATGATAGATATTTAATTAGATCTCAAAGCGTATATTCCTAGTAGCTTTTCCCCTTTTCATTCAAAAGCATAAAAATTATTTTGGTAACAAAATAAATTTAATGTGTTTATAGTGTGTAATTATTACCATTCTGTTTTATTCATAGAAAAAAGGTTATCACTATTATACTAGATGTTAATTTGATAGGATAAATTTAAAATTATGTTAAATAATTGTAAATTTATAATAATACATAACTTTAATCCGGTTAAAAAAAAAATTCTTTAAAATATGTGTAAAGGTTATGTCAATAAAAGACAATACTATTCCCAATAACTCCCACGCCGGTATAACTCCTATGCAAATAGAATGCACGAAATTAAAAGTCGCTATTGCAAGTTACAATGTACTGGCACGCATTTATACAAAGCCTAATCCTATAGAATAGTTGTACCGAGGTACATAATAATTTTACTATAGCGAATCACAGCCAAATGATAATGCTTTTTCAGCCATTTATTCAATACATTCACAACCTATAGCCTACGAGTGCACACACAGCAGGTTTATTATGTAAGTTAATCCTGACACAATCTTATGTTTGCTAAATTATTAACTACTAATTTACGCTGAACTCAGCGTTTACAGTATTTATGTTCATTTTTATTTTTTTATTTTTTATTGGTTGAAAAATACTGTTTTTGTAATAAAATTATTACATTGATACATGGATGGACATCACCCTGGAGCTCAGCAGCATTGACTGAGCTAATATTATTATGGTAGATATTCCTAATAAGGAATATCTCCACCCGCAAATCATCCTACAACTCATCTGCTCATAGTCAGAAGACTGATTGCACGATGCGCTCTATTTAAAAAAAAAAACATTGATACATAACTCAATATTTGTGGGTTTAAGCAATTGTGATAAGCGAGAGGCTTATGTAAGTAATGTAAAAAAATCGCGATTATATCTTTAAAAAAACTATTTATCACTGCTGTTTGTAACAAGTTTAATTACTTTAAAATAATATATAATAAAAATAGTTTATGAATAATATATAGTTAATTAATTAACTAGATTTTTTTTATGTTACTTTTGTGAATTTTTGTTACGATTACGATTTACGATGGGGTGTAATTGATTTTCTGTGACTATATACTCATTAACACTCGTAGAGTGAAGGAAATCAGCATGCCTTAGACCCAAACGCCGACAGTGTATTTCAGGCATAGAAGGCTATTATATATTATAATTATTATATTTTTAAATTTAATTAGCAAATGTATTGTCTGTATTTAGTCAGGATTAATTTCCTAATAAATATGACACATGTACTGACGGAGGCTTATATAATTATTTACATGAATATAACACCACTATTCAATATAAGCAAATTAATCTAAAGATGATTTTTTGGTACTGATAAAAATATATTTTTGAACCTAACACCTTGTTTGAACTTAAAATGTTGTTTTATTATATGTAATTTTACTTTTACACATATTATTATAAGAATTAATGCGCAGTTAATTTGTAGCGGTAATATTAGTTGGATTTTACTGCTAAACTCGTTCATATTATTTTTTTTATCTAACCAATTCTTCAATAACTGATGTGTATATGATACCTTGAAGAGTACATTTGAGAAATAGCGTTGAGCACGAGTGGAATTGTTTTTTAGCGTTAAATGGATTTTGTTCGCAAATGCCAGTCTATAATTTAATAATACCATAGCAAGCTAAGCAAGAGCACCATAAGTCCTTTAGTGCCTTATATACAATTCACAACTATATTTATATACACATTTTATAAACAAAATAAATGTAAAAATAAAATCCTATGAAACTATTATTGCTACAACATTATTAATTGTAAAAAAAATTAAAACGTTGAAGCCGTTCTTATATTCATCTACGCACATAATACATCGCTACGGCGTAGTAGTTATAGTATGTGCGTAGCGCGTAGCAGCGTAGAGTAATATAATTTCGTAGTTTAGAAAGCTCTGTGTGGCTCAAAAATAATGACTGTAGAAATAAAGTTCAACAATTAATATATAATTTATACTATTTTATAATTTTGATTATTGCGTTTATTTAATTGATAATGTTTTAGTTTTAAAGTTTCGGATATCTTGGTTTTGTTCAATCTAATAAATGTTTTTTGGAACCGATTTTTGACTGTTTTATAAATCAGCTCACCGTTAGAATTATCTGACAAAATAGAAAAAAAATATAATCAGCCGAAAAATTACGCATCCTTTTTTTTCATATTCATTTTTAAATATATTTTATGGGATTATAAATCATTAAAATGAATGTTCATAATTATAATTAATGAACGGAACAATAAAACGCAGTAACGATATTCTACTGTCATTATACATATACTATACACGATGTGCACGTGCGTCTACTCTACTAAGCTCCCGTATTTCCCGTATTATTTATTTCATAAATTATCGTGGACGTAAAGTTACCGATCACGGCGATCAATTGAGGATATTAACTATTTAAAAAAATGGTATGAATTGTCAAAAAAAAAATCGTGACCATAAATTTTAAATATGCTTTTTTTTTATACGAGTATATTTTTTTCTGCCAACCTTGATTTTTATTAACCTTAAATTAAGACATTTTCCTGTTAATGTGCTGTTCTTGACTATGTTTTTACATGGTACAGTGTTAGTGGATAAGCACGTGATTCTAACAAATTGTAGTTTCTATACATAATATGCGATTTGCTTGCTCGCGTACGGCGCATGAATCATTTAAAAACCTTAAAATTTACGAATGGATCACAGCTTACCTTCCTTTTACCTGAGCTAAATAAATTAAAAAATTGTCTTTTTATAGATTCAAAAATTTTGGAAATATACAAAAAATCGGTATTCTTCATTTTATAAAAGTTTTGGTGAAAGATAGGCTACGTTGTCTTATATTTAAACTAATAACATTATATGCGCGAGCGTACCTCCTAATAGTAACGCCTAGACTAAACATTGAAAAATTTGGTAATACTTAAATTAAAATTCCTTCGGGCCATCTTCTTGGGTTTTAATGAAAATAAAAATGCGTACTGACCTGATTTCTTCCGTCATTGTTTACCTGTAAAATTATAATATGTTAATTAAATATATTAAATTCTCGTGTCACTGTGTTCGTAATTAAAATCCTCCGAAATGCCCAACCGATTTTCATGAAATTTTCTGTGCATATCGGTTTGATCTGCCAATCGGACAAAATCTGTTTTTCATCCCCCTAAATGTTAATCCCAAATTTTTTTATTTTGATTTTTAGACATTTTTTTGTTTTTATTTTTTTTGTTATACATCATACAAAAATACATACAACCATCAACCCTCTATGATCAACCCCTATTTTTATTATAGTAGATCGTTATTTTTTTTTTAACTAAAAAAATGTTTGCTAGAAATAATATAAATGGAAAAACATAGTTCGCCGGGTCAGCTACTAATATATTTTAATGTACTAACTTATTATATATTTGTAACACGCAATAGTAATACGAGTACGTGAATCTTTGAAGATACGTGAATGTTATTGTAGAAATTGTTTTTAAAACAGCTATTTTCATATGAGACTCAGATCTTGGTAAACTTCAGTCTTGCAAAACTTTGTGAGTTTGTTAGCGTTAATTTATTTATTCCTGTTAATAACAATTTATTTCCTTATCTTTTTTTTTTTTATGGCTCTGGCACGATTTGTGCATTAGCCAGCGTTAAGTATAGGATTTTTTATAATTCGCGCTTGTCTTTAGAAATTCGACCGTGTCCTCCATGTACGGTTTAGGCACTCGCCCGGTACCGCACAACCCTCCCAAAGGCCGAGAACAAATTTAAATTAAAACTTGCCCTCGAACCGGGAATCGAACCCGGTACCCCTCACCTAGCTGCCACTTTCCTTATCTTTAGTTGTATAAAACGAAAGAATTACTTTTTCTAACAATATTTTAAAAAGGTTTTATATATAATATTACTTTAGAAGTCGAATATAACAAAATTTCTTCTATAAACTTACCGATTAAATAATAATATTAATAGTGTCGTTAAAGGTATACAACCTGTATACAAAAGGTATATATGCTGAATAAAACGTCAGCCACACACGGTGAAACAGAGCTAGTCCAGTCATCTGGTTTCGCTCGATGCTAGCAATGTCGAATCTTTTTCGCTCCATCCTTAGCAGCCGAACCTGTAAGAATAATTATGGTTACATACTAATAAAAAAATTCATTCAAACTAAACGTTATAAAAAAATGTGGATGTATTTATGCCACACGCCTTAGAAGTTATGCTTCTTTGGCGTAACAAGATAAAAATCTTTTTAATTTTTTTATCTTTCGCCTTATACTACGTTTGTAGTAAAAACGACACTAACAATAGAAAAAAGGTATTTAATACATTGAAAGTTTTATTATAACGCATTATCTATACAATTATTTCATTTTACCTTATTACTACTAAGATTATTACAGAATTTCATTTATTGTAGTTGAATTATTTCTATCATTGTTATCGTTATTATATATTTTTGTTATTAATGGCTTCGAATCTCTTCGGATCAACCGTGGTAGGGACAAGAAAAAGATGGCGCGTAACCGAAAAATGAGACGGTAAATTCCAACGCTGATAAAGAAGTTTGACTTCAAAAATAACATGGCGCGTAACTGAAAAACGTGACGATTTTCTACAAAATTTCTCCCATACGTCGATAAAGAAGTTTCACTTCAATAACAATCTTTGCTATTTTCAAATAAAAACTAACTTTTTAAAAAATACGAAAAAATTGTTTTTTCGGGAGCCAAACACAACCTTTGAGTTTTACGCGCTGACCCAAAAACGTTTAACCGAGACAAAGAAGATTTTTGAGAGTGAATAGTGATTGCCTGTTTGATTGCTGGGAATTATTCGATAAACTTTTTATTTGACGATTTTTCGATATTTATTAGTTAATTATGCTGATAGTTACTCATTAACTGTAATTTTCTAATCTAAATAGTCTAATCAAAATAGTTTGATCGTTCGTAACAAATTTATAAAAAAAAACAAAATAGGATATAATAAAAAATGGAGGCAAGATTTTATTTTTAATTATTCAGTGATGAATAATCTAGGTTCTAAGTCTTTGATTCACTCAAATAAAAAGCACAAATTTAAAAGAAACTGAACGTAAATGCGACATTATTCGCTTAAATCGTCGCAAAATAATTTTTTTTCTAAACTTAACATTTTATAAATTTTACTAAAATTAAAATAATATTGAAAAAAATAGTTTAAAAAATAATGGAATAAATTAAAGGCTGTTAAAAAAAAACATAATTTTTTAAGCTTTTAATCAAAAGGAAGAAAGGAAAAAATTACGCTAAAGCAATAAACAAAATGTATAATATTATTAAAATAAGTCAATGGAAAATACTTACCAGTTGATCCCAGGAACTTTTTTCACTTTACGCGGGACAACTGCTTTCTTTAATATTATCAAAATTGTACGCCGCAAAATTTTAATTGCTTTAAGTTCACAATAATATGAATTAGAAATAGCTAAATAGCTAAATAGCTCAATTCCAAAAATTAATATTCACTGGGTACAAAGTTTGGAATAAAGGAGCGCGTAGTCTGAGGAGCTGTGATAGACTGGCGGGAGACCGGGCAAAGCTAGCTTTTATAGTTGCATCTATGGAGGGATGAGGTAATTACACGCCCAACCCGCAACACGTAGCATTGCACCCAGATTTCAGGGAGGCCACCCTTTTACACCCACTGGACATAGGGTTGCTAGTCATCATTTTACAATTCAATAATTTAAAGAAAAAACTTTTTAACCAGATTAAAGCTATGTATTATTATAAATTTACAATTATTTAACATAATTTTAAATTTATCCGACGTTTCGCGTGCTTTACAGCGTGCGTACATAACTTTAATCCGGTTAAAAAGTTTATTCTGTAAATGTGTAAAGGTTATGTCAATAAAAGACAATACAATTCGATAATTTCTCTAAATCTTACATTTATGCAGATTGCATATTTAATATTAGCATTTCCGTCAATAACTTGATTGATTAATTCATCGCTTAGT
Organism: Pieris napi; assembly: GCF_905475465.1. Lineage (NCBI taxonomy): Eukaryota > Metazoa > Arthropoda > Insecta > Lepidoptera > Pieridae > Pieris > Pieris napi. The sequence goes on along the minus strand of NW_025920860.1, from coordinate 418,096 downwards.
GGCCTTTAAATAGAAAAGTTTACTAACATGTGATATACCAAAGTAGCGATAATATAATCTTAAAGGTTAACACACTTTTGAAATAACGTTTTCCGAGATAAGAATAACCTTTAACATATAGTTTCTTATAAAAAATATACTTTACTGAGTTGCAAGTCTTTTGCTACCAGTGGTAATTTCTCTAAAACTTTAAACTTCCATTACAATATATCTAAAACAGATAGAATCAAAACAATCATAGTATTGATTTCTCAAGATTTTTAAAACATAGCAACAGCAAAATATTTAACGATACTGGTAATGGCGGATAGCTAATTAGTAGGAATTACAACACCATGGAAACGGAACGTGTCAGATCGGGAAAAGGAAAAAGTATTGTATAAACAAATCGTCTATAAATCACGTATATTTTTAGAAGGGTCGATGTACGAAAATCTTTTGATGAAGCGTATAATATACCTTTTAATGGTTTCCAAGATATATCGCTTGGTATGAGGATTTTCATTAAAAACAACTGAGTATTATACAAAATCAAGTACAAATTATACATATTGGATATCATTTTGTTACGTTTTTAATAAATCTTAATATATATAAATTACGTGTCACGTTGTTTGTCCGCGATGGACTCCTAAACTACCGAACCGATATCAATCAAATTTGCACACCGTATGTAGTTTGATCCAACTTAAAAGATAGGATAGCTTACATCTCAATTTATACCCGCAATATTATTTTATTGCAAAATATTTGTTTATTATTGATAGTCACAATTCTAACAGATGGCGCCGTGTTGAAAGTACCAACGTTTCACATAAGCTACAATTTAATGGCATAACCACCAAAAAGCATGGTTGTCACCATGACTGGTGTTCTCCTACCGTTTCCCTTGAATAGTTTACTACTATGTAATATAACAAAAACCTTAGGCACAGCAACGCTTGGCCGGTCAGCTAGTTTAAATATATAGATAAAATGTATCATTCAAAGCACTTGTTGCACACAACACGATATTCGCAATTGCAGCGACTACTTTCTCTTGACAGATTAACTGATCAGTTGTTTGTCAAAGAAATGCAGAAATGTATCTTATCTTGTTACATTATTTACACGTGAATAAAGTAATATAAAATATGCATTATGCAACAACCCTTAAATAAATAACGATATACCAACTGCGCCATTTATTGATTTTATGATTAATGTTGTAAGTACACACGTAGGCGTGGCTAGCTACCACGCCCATTCAATGCCTCTCCCACCCAACCCATTCCAAGAAATGTTTTTATTTTCAATGTTATATACATGCGAATGTAAGGTATTGATTTCAATAGAATTACATAACAGCTAGAGTGAGCTATAATAGAAAAAATTGTACCTATAGATGTGATAGATGAAGTATAGATAGATACTATTATAGCCTAATAATATTGTTCTCAATCCCATGCTTAAGTTTTAGGACATTAGATGGACCAAAGTAATATTCTACATTCTGCAATCGCATAAGAAATTACTGCAGAAACGACTGACTGTATGTATATTAATCAAAACATGTCATACTTGTCGTTAAATAAAATACATATTTAAACGTAGTTTAAACACAATTTAGGAAATATTACTATGATATTATCATTCAAATCCAATAAGATTAAAATACAACGATAATAGACATTCCTGACACAATTAACAGCGTTGACCCAGTGACATAGTGCGTCTCTGAGTCCGACGGTCATATTATTTTCTTTCTAGGTGCACAATTAACATTTGCACCTACGCTGAAGGCAAATATCGTGAGAAAACTGACTTGTCTTAAAACCAAAATGTGTGTCAGGCAAAAATAAACGATCATAATATCGATCATATCGAAAAAATCACATCACGTAACAATTGGCCCCTGACCAATAGATATATAATGTACTATGGATGAATGTGAAATCTCCAATTGGGCTAGCGTGGGGACTACTGACCATTCCTTCTCGCCTAAGAGATGAGGCCTCTGGCCATTAGTGGGACATATACAACATGTAATTAAGAACGCTGAAAATCTCAAAGTTTATCCCCGGCCCCGGTGGTATAGTTACGCCACTGCGTAGGTTGGCTAACTTATAATACTTACCCAAACATGAAAATAAATAAAATAAACATAGCCTTTATGCGTACACTATAACAACAGTAAGTCCATGTCTTTTAAGTTTTACACTAGTAGGTACTCGACCTCCGACGGAGTGAACATGAAAATACAGTCACGAAGTTTTTCGTAGCGAGTATCGTAGCACATCAACGACTCGTAGGTAGTTTTTTTTTTTTAGAAATAGATTAATAGTAGTAGTGTCTCTTATTATTCGTATATTATTTCGTTTTCCTCTCTACTCTATTTGTCTATTTGTATTAGGGCAGATTCATTTAAATGTGTTAGTCTATGAAATGTAAATTTGGCGCCTTCAGAAATTATAGAATACATTACTTATTGTCTATGTTATATCTGGTATCTATGATTTGCTCTATGTAATGTGTATAAGCTTACTTCCTTTTTCGCCATTGTCTGGTTAACATTAAAATATAATTAACACAGTGATTAATAAAATACTCGTTTCATTTAACAGGTTATGGGCCCAGACCACCTGATTTTATTTAAAAAACAAAATAGTTAAAGTGAAAAGTGCGAAATTGAGTTCAGTATAACCTCAAAACTCGCCACGCGTTTTCCAATATTCTTCATCAGCAAAAATGTCTTCAAATAATACGATGGCACTGATTGAAAAGCTGACTGGAAGAGAAAACTATCCTACGTGGAGATTTGCAGTGCAAACCTACCTCAAACATGAGGCATTATGGAGTTGTGTCACCGTGAAAGACAATGAAACAATTGATCCCAAACTTAACACAAAAGCGAAGTCGAAAATTATCTTATTAGTACATCCCATCAACTATGTACATATACAAGAAGCCAAAACAGCTAAAGAAGTTTGGAATAATTTAGCCAAAGCTTTCGATGACAAAGGTTTGACACGCCGAGTTGGTCTGTTGAGAGATCTGATCAATACAACACTTGAAAATTGTCTGAACATTGAAGATTATGTTAACAAGATCATGACCACTGCTCACAAGTTAAGAAACATTGGTTTGGGTTGGGTGTGAGTCAAACGAACCTGGATTTGATGATACTGATTGTGCAGGAGTCTCGGGGACCCTTGATTGAAACACCTCCAAGTGATTTTAGCTTAAGGATAAGCGTCAAAGTATTTTAAAAAAATTTTTTTAACTTTTGTCAATTGTATTGAAATTATAAACAATCCGCCATTATCTAACTACTTTTCTATTGGTTATAAGAGATGTGACATTCTCGATTTCTATTGGTTATAAGTGATGTGTCATTGTCGTTTTCTATTGGTTATAAGTGATGTGACATTTTCGGTAAATTAATTGGATCGATTATTTTCTCATTTGTTATTTTTAAAGTTGAACCTAATCGAATCGATTATTTCCTCATTTGTTAATTTTATAGTTGAACCTAATTTAAGCATTACTTGTCAAATGTACATACATTACATTAACTTCATGTTTTAATTAATGTATGGTTCCGAAAATTATTAAATTATTCAAATAGTACCCAAAACCGAATCAGAGCACCCCACTATCCACGTGGTCTTGTCTGCCTTACCCCTAGAGTGTATATAAATAATCGGAGGCGCGGAGGAAGAGCAGCCCCCACCCGCTGTAACAAAGCACTGGCATTATGAAAGCTGTAGCGGCTGAGGCTGGTCGTTACCAGTGAGTTAGCCATTTTAGCGAAGTTAAAACTTGTTTTATGTGAAAATATTCTAACATAGGACAATCTATATGTATCTTGGGGTAAGTTTATAAAATAATATTTATAATACAGCATTATTTTACGAAAAAATTATATATATAAACATTAAGCTTCGTGAAATGGAACTTTGTTATTGTTACAGAAGGCCCGTTTCCACTTTAAAAGTTTAAACCTCTATTTCAAGAAATAAATGACCATTAACAAATTCTTAATATAATATCTATAGATGGCGAAGAAAATGTAGGCACGAAACGCCCAATTGGTTTCTCGGCGTTGGTTACTATCGCTTTTTTCCAATACTCAAGAAATTATATGGTATTGACGAAACCTAGAACATATGCTGCTGAGATGAACGAAGAGTCTAGTAAATAGATGATCTAAGGTAAACATTTTGATTATTTAGCATTAAAAATATCATTTTTATCCTAGAACCAATTTTTCGATGCAGTCTTGATCATGTCTTGTCTCCAGCAGAGATAAGTCGAACAGAAAACGATAAATAAGTTAAGATAGGTAAATTTTGTTATACCTATATTTGTATTTTTCTACTATACTAAAATTATAAATCTAATAATTTCAGAGATCCCCAAATGTTCAAAATTTCTGATAGAAAAATACATTCTGCCTTTGAAGAAGAAGAATATTACATTTGTATCATACAACAAGGCCCCTGGATATAAAGACACAATAGTGCAGACATTTTCAAATTATTGAATTTCGACTACTTATCCTTCAAATTATAATAAATGATAACACAGTAAACAATTTCGGTTCCTATATTTTTATAAAATATATTGATATAACATTAAGGTTTTGGATAAAAACATTATTCTGCTTTACACAAGTATGAAATACCATCATTACATACATCATGGTTTAAGTACTTATTAAGCTTTTTTAAATTTATCGTTCATAACTATTACTTTTTACAAACTAATTAGGAAATATATTAAGATAAATATATTTGTCTACAAAATAAAGTAGATGTTATTGATTAGCTCTATGTGAGGCTGTGTTTGAATTAGTTTTTATTATACTTAAGTTTGTTTTACTGAAAGTTATTTTGTAGTGTGTTAAAAGTTTACTATAATTATTAAATTAAATGTGTAAGTTATTATATTGTTCTTTTATTAACCTATAAAGTAACATGGCTTATATATTTTTCATTTTGGCTTAGCTATGTATTTAACTCGGTTACTACGTTTTCTATAGGCAGTCATTAAATAAGTGGTAGATTTAATTAAATATTTTATTAATATAACAATATTATTAGATACAAAAAAAATTATTATGAAGTACACAATTATCTTAAACACGGTAATACAATTTTTCATATAAAAATCATAGTTGTCCAAACTGCATTCAAAATAGATTAGTGGTCTCGGTTTAATATTTCTTCTTAACATTTCAATAATTGGTCATTTTCTTCCTCATTCTTGACAACTACCGCGGATGGCTGTAATACAATGGTTATCTGTTAAAATTGTAAATAGGGAGATGTGGTAGGTCACTGTACTGACACAATAATATTGTGTAGCAATTGAATTATTGTAAAGTTAAGTAAAATAATAAAAAAACTTGCATAAAACACACAAAAACATATATATGGGATATCTTTGTATTTCTAAGTAAAGTATCTTAAAAACATGTTTGATAATATTATAACTAAGCCAAATATTATTAAAAGTTTTATGGTAACAAGGCTTAGTAATTTCGCACACAGTATTTGATTCAGTACTATGAATAAAAAAAATCTTGAGCACACCTATATTTAGACTCAAAAATCCAAATCCAAGTATGTACTTTAAAAACAATTATTTATGAATGAAACAAATCCAAGACCCATAAAGGGTATGTTTAGTGCTAAAGTGTAGTCAGCAGCAATAACTATCTTTTGATTGCTTCTATGTTTATAAAAAAAGTTATGGCAATGTCATTTCCAACATTTAAAATTAACGTTGATTACTTGAAATGGTATGAATTTGAGCAATTGAAAGCTTATATATTTGATCCAACATACCTAACATGATTATTTATACTTGTATTCTGAAATCTGAACAATTAAATTAAATTCAACTTGATCAGTTATAATTAATACTTCTCATATAGGAAACCTAATTTTTTTTTTATTTGACATGTTTAACCAACAATTTCATTATTCTTTACAATGTCGCTTCAATTTAACCTATTACATTTGACTTCAAATTTGCCATCAAACAAACTTTGTTAACTGTTTTTCTAGACACTACTTATTCCTATTTATTAACTATGATAGTTATTATATTTCTAAAATAGTTTTAATAGAATTAAGTTTTTATGAGTGTTAGTAAAAACAGGTAATATTGTTATTGTGTGTTTGACCTCTGAATCACTTAAAAAGGTTGCGATAGTAGTTTCATGGCATCTAAAAAGTACCAACACTTGCACTTACACAAATGAATAAATATATAAACACTAATTTTTCTTCTTTATAGATAGATACCCTTTTATTTTATAATTACTCAACAAAATATTATATGAAAACATTGGTATTCACCTTTAGTAACATTTTGAAAATTTAAGATACCTATCCATCCTGTTTAGTTTGAATCCTTAGACCATTTGCTGAGAGAATCACTTTTAGCGTGACATAATAATCTTTTTGTTAAGATAATATTCTTAATTTTTTTTACAATATATCCAGATGTTAGGTATCCCTTGTCGGCTAAATACGAAATATAAACTCTTAATGTTATAAACAAAATACGTAACTTAGATGTATTTAAATAATCTTACCTTTAAGCGGCCCCTTTGCCAGATGGGTTTAATAATTTTTCGATATTAATCTTGCTAATTATCTTCCATCAGATAAGTCATTTTTGAGATATTTTCACAGTTTATCTTTTTTTAATATTATTAATTTTATTTCAAACGTCGACCATTTTGTTCTCTATTTTGTTTTATTAAAAATATTTTGTTTATGTATGATGAAAATTTTGACAATTGGGTCATTCTTCTTTTTAACCTACAATTAGTTGTCTCCACCAATCAGTGAGAAAATAAACAAGGAAATTACTATTATTTTTTTCTTAATTGTATTTCAACATGCACTGTACTATATGCATAATGGCTATGCACGATCAAATGACAAATATATTGAATAATTTAATTATAAAAGTACGTGACAAAGTAGTAAATCCGCGTGACAGAAGTGTATCTCATACAAATTCCCTATGTCTCCCGCTACTTCAGCTTGCGTTTAATCCATAATATTACGAAAAAATTATATGATGACACCAAACATGAAAATATCTTATAGCTCCTAAATATATTGCCTATCATGCAATAGCAACCATTATTTTTTATCACTTTTAATAAAATATTTAAAAAATATCAAATACTTGTCTCCTACTGCCTGGTGTTTTATTTTGTAAATTCTGTCACGTGGGTTGTCCTTCGAAATACGCGTTTGTGCCGCTCGTCTTTGTGGCCTGTGATTGAAGGTTTAGACCTCCTTCCCCCCCTTGGTACACTTTCCCCTATGAGATCAAAAGTCAGCGCGTCAATCGCTCGAAAGCTGTGACAGAAGGTGTGTGTTTTTATTCGGCTACCGCTTCGTCACGTAAGTAATGGATTCAAAATATAATTATTATTGTTACTTTTTGTTGTCTACTCTTACGTTATAAGAAATATTTTGTTGTCAATGAGTAAATTATAAATTCTATGTCAGCTTTTAAATGTTATCGACTTAGCAACAAGTTTTTACCCCTACGTCACATGTCAACTCTGTCACACTTTTACCTAATGGCAAACAATTTTTTCGAAGATTATAAGTTTCGCCAAATATCCTGGAACTTCTTTCAATCAGGGCATGGAAAAGGAGCTTCTGATGGTTGGAGGGACAATGAAACGCCAAGGTGATGCCATAGTAGGTAGAGGAAACTATATTGCAGATGTTCCAATTCTTATCCACTTTCAAGATGCCAGCAAATTTAAACGGTTCATTTTGACAGAGTAAGACTTAGAAAAGGTAGCAACAACGATTCCAAATAATATTGTGCCCCTGAAAGGAACAAAGCAAGTCCACCAAATGTTCACGGAAACTCGTCTTAAACCATAGGGTATTTAGTTGTTGCTGTGAACAATTCTGTTCTTACGACGTTGTTGTCTTATTCTAAATTTATCAGCCTCTGCCTATATATATATATATATACTGTGGGCGTGTTCTTATCTAACGAAAAAGAAGACGATATAATTCATGATGTGGAAGATTTCATGCTCACTGATATTATGAACACAATTAAAATGCCCCGAAAAAGATTTTACGATATTATGTATACATAATCCAGCCCAGCCCTGCGATTCTGTAACTCACTGTTAATCCGTGAGTCCACTACGCAGTAACAGCGCTCCCTTCGTCACTGACGTAATTTTTGGAATCTCATGGTATTCTGTTAAGAAATTTTACATTACGTCTTGATAAGTGGAGGGAGGTAACCTAGTGAGTTGTTGTCTATTAATATCGTGACGACAATTGACTCATTTTATTTTATAAAAAGAGTTAATTGTCAAAATTTTAATCATACATAAACAAAATATTTTTAATAAAACAAAATAGAGAACAAAATGGTCGACGTTTGAAAAATTAATAATATTAAAAAAAAGATAAACTGTGAAAATATCTCAAAAATGACTTATCTGATGGAAAATAATTAGCCAGATTAATATAGAAAAATTATTAAAGCCATCTGGCAAAGGGGCCGCTTAAAGGTAAGTTTATTTATTAGTACATCTTAAGTTACGTATTTTGTTTATAACATTAAGAGTTTATATTTCGTATTTAGCCGACAACTGACCAGCCGTAGTGTATATGAGCGACAGAAACTTAAAAATATTAATTATGTTTCAGCACGAAACAAGGGATACCTATCATCTGGATATATAGTACAAAATTTAAGAATATTATCTTAACAAAAAGATTATTACGTCACGCTAAAAGTGATTCTCTCAGCAAATGGTCTAAGGATTCAAACTAAACAGGATGGATAGGTATCTTAAATTTTCAAAATATTACTAAAGGTAAATGCCAATGTTTTCAATATTTTGTTGAGTAATTATAAAATAAAAGGGTACCTATCTATAAAGAAGAAAAATTTGTGTTTATATATTTATTCATTTAAGTGTAAGTGCAAGTGTTGGTACTTTTTAGATGCCACGAAACTACTATTGCAACCTTTTTAAGTGATTCAGAGGTCAAACACACAACAACAATATTACCTATGTTTTTACTAACACTCTTAAAAACTGAATTCTATTAAAACTATTTTAGAAATATAATAACTATCATAGTAAATAAATAGGAATAAGCAGTGTCTAGAAAAATAGTTAACAAAGTTTGTTTGTTAGGTTAAATCGAAGCGACATTGTAAAGAATAATTAAATTGTTAGTTAAAAATGTCAAATATAAAAAATATTTTTAGGTTTTCTAACTTCAAATTCCATTCATGAAATATAAGAAGTATTAATTTTAATTGATCAAGTTGAATTTAATTTAATTGTTCAGATTTCAGAACACAAGTATAAATAATCATGTTAGGTATGTTGGATCAAATATATAAGCTTTCAATTGCTCAAATTCATACCATTTCAAGTGATCAACGTTAATTTTAAATGTTGGAAATGACATTGCCATAACTTATTTAATAAACATAGAAGCCATCAAAAGATAGTTAATCTATTTTAGTTGTTATTATATTGTAGTCAGCACTACACTTTAGCACTAAACATACCCTTTATGGGTCTTGGATTTGTTTCATTAATAAATAATTGTATTTAAAGTACATACTTAGATTTGCTCAAGATTTTTTTTTATTCATAGTACTGAATCAATAACTGTGTGCGAAATTACTAAGCTTTGTTACCATAAAACTTTAAATAATATTTGGCTTAGTTATAATATTATCAAACATGTTTTTAAGATACTTTACTTAGAAATACAAAGATATCCCATAAAGTTTTTGTGTTTTATGCAAGTTTTTTTATTATTTTCCTTAACTTTACAATAATTAAATTGTTATGCAATATTATTGTGTCAGTACAGTGACCTACCACATCTTCCTATTTACAATTTTAACACATAACTATTGTATTACAGCCATCAGCGGTAGTTGTCAAGAATGAGGAAGAAAATGACCAATTATTGAAATGTTAAGAAGAGATATTAAACCGAGACCACAAATCTATTTTGAATGCAGTTTGGACAACTATGATTTTTATATGAAAAATTGTATTACCGTGTTTAAGGTAATTGTGTACTTCATAATATTTTTTTTTTTGTATCTAATTATATTGTTATATTAATAAAATGATTAATTAAATCTACCACTTATTTAATGACTGCCTATAGAAAACGTAGTAACCGAGTTAAATACATAGCTAAGCCGAAATGAAAAATATATAAGCCATGTTACTTTATAGGTGAATAAAAGAACAATATAATAACTTACACATTTAATTTAATGATTATAGTAAACTTTTAACACACTACAAAATAACTTTCAGTAAAACAAACTTAAGTATAATAAAAACTAATTAAAACCCAGCCTCACATAGAGCTAATCTACTTTATTTTGTAGACAAATATATTTATTTTAATATATTTTCTAATTAGTTTGTAAAAAGTAATAGTTATGAACGATAAATTTAAAAAAGCTTAATAAGTACTTAAACCATCATGTATGTAATGATGGTATTTCATACTTGTGTAAAGCAGAATAATGTTTTTATCCAAAACCTTAATGTTATATCAATATATTTTATAAAAATATAGGAACTGAAATTGTACTGTGTTATCATTTATTATAAATTGAAGGATAAGTAGTCGAAATTCAATAATTTGAAAATGTCTGCACTATTGTGTCTTTTTATATCCAGGGGCCTTGTCGTATGATATAAATGTAATATTCTTCTTCTTCAAAGGCAGAATGTATTTTTCTATCAGAAATTTTGAACATTTGGGGATCTCTGAAATTATTAGATTTATAATTTTAGTATAGTAGAAAAATACAAATATAGGTATAACAAAATTTACCTATCTTAACTTATTTATCGTTTTCTGTTCGACTTATCTCTGCTGGAGACAAGACATGATCAAGACTGCATCGAAAAATTGGTTCTAGGATCAAAATGATATTTTTAATGCTAAAATAATCAAAATGTTTACCTTAGATCATCTATTTACTAGACTCTTCGTTCATCTCAGCAGCATATGTTCTAGGTTTCGTCAATACCATATAATTTCTTGAGTATTGGAAAAAAGCGATAGTAACCAACGCCGAGAAACCAATTGGTCGTTTCGTGCCTACATTTTCTTCGCCATCTATAGATATTATATTAAGTATTTTTTAATGGTTTACATCATTTATTTCTTGAAATAGAGGTTTAAACTTTAAAAGTGGAAACGGGCCTTCTGTAACAATAACAAAGTTCAATTAATGTTTATATATATATTTTTTTTTTTTTCGTAAAATAATTCTGTATTGATAAATATTATTTTATAAACTTACCCCAAGATACATATAGATTGTCCTATGTTAGAATATTTTCACATAAAACAAGTTTTAACTTCGCTAAAAATGCCTAACTCACTGGTAAACAACGATTTCAGCGAGGGAAGAGCAACTTTTAATTTGACGTACAAAATGTACATTTAAGTGAGATGAGATGTCAAATGGTATGTATCAGAATACCAAATACCAACAATTTTGGAGCGTAAGTGTAGCAGTGCCAAATTTTAGTTCCAAATGTGAACAATCTCATTTGAGCGGCGCTTTTGTCGCCGTTATTGTTTATCAGAATACCAAATTGTAACATGACACCGAAACGAACGATTTGACAGCAAAAATCAGCGCTGAGGGTGAGTGAAGCGAGTTACAGAATCGCAGGGCAGGTACTTTTTAGAGTTGCCATTTAATAATTTTTTGCTGTATTGATGGGACTTTTATGATATAAATTCGTTTTTGCGACAAAATTGAATAAATACATAACGTGATGAAACTAGGTCACTGGAATTAAAACATATATTACATAAGAATTATAAATTTAAAGTTACTATTATTTTTAATATTTCATAATTTAAATGCAGGTGTGTCAGAGAAAACTGTAACAAGAATTACAAACGAAGGTATAATAGCGGCGTGTACTTCGAAAAAAGTTGTAACCCAACAATTATGATAATATAATAAAACTGAATAAAAAATTGTATTGCTTTTCTTTACCCTATTTTCTCATCTTTTCCCTGTAAGTAGGTAGAACACCGCTAATATAAGTAAATAAAAATATACTTTTTACATAATAGAAATATTGTTTCATCGAAGTATGCAGAAAATAATAGGTATTATTTGATAAATTACATCTGCTAAATGTAAATAAAATAGGTAATTTTTTTACTCATAAATGGCAACATTACGTTATATGATAATGATGACTACAAGATACTGGAAAATTCTATTATAGATCACGTTAACAACTGTAAAATAATCAAAAAGAAAAAACTTAATGAACCCTAAAAGGATTGGATTTAATCAGCGAAATAAACCAAAGAAATAAACTATGGATAAAATTAAAAAACATGCGTGGCTGTGAAACTACAAAGCAAGAATTCGAAGACTATAAAAACTATGTTTGTAAACGTATTAGGGATACAAAAGATGCTTATTACTTTCAAAAATTCATAAAATTAAAAAATAATCCGAAAAAAATGTGGAACCTTGTAAATGACCTAGCAAAAAATAAAACAAATACTAGCTGTGGGCCTTCGAAAATTATAATAAATTCTATCGAAATTACTAATAAAAACAATATTTGTGAGGAATTTAACCGATACTTTACTGGAATAGGTAAAATTCTGGCTGACGAAATACCAAAAACCTATCATGATAATTTTTCAAAAGCTTTACCTTCAACTAAACAGTCTACAAACTTAATGATACTAGAACCATGTAGTAGTGACGAAATTTTAAAAGTAATAAATAATTTGGATACACATTGTAGTGCAGGCCTGGACGGTATTAGCATAAAATGTATAAAAGATCATATTGCTAAAAACCTATCTAAATGTTTTAACAAATTATTAGAAATTGGAGAATTCCCAGACTCTCTAAAAATAGCTAAAGTTACTCCCATCTTTAAATCTGGACCTAAAACTAATACTGGAAACTATAGACCAATCTCGGTGCTACCCATAATAAGTAAAATACTTATAGTAATTGTTATATATTAAAGTTTAAATTGTATTCTATCTGTAATAAAAGAAATTCTCCGAAGTCACCTTTAGCCCCTTCGGATAATTTCTCTCTTATGGTGGCCATTCACGGGCGATCCATCGATACATTTGGCACGCTGTCGATCCAAAACTCGTCCATGAATGTGAAAAGTGAAAACACTGTCGGTCCAAATGGATTGGCTCGGCGCGATGGAATTCCAACTGCGCGAAAGTCCATCGCGCCGAGTCAATTAGCGCAGCGCGCATACGCAGGCGGCACGCTCGCGAATGGGGAAAACCAACGGTCCGGTCGGTCTGAGCCATCGTGCCGTACGGTTTGCTCGCTCGTGAAGAGTTCAAACCGTGACTTTGTTAATCAATTTATTTATAAGTTTAGAGACCTGACGTGTTTGTGGGATGTGACAGATATAAATTACCACAACAAACAAAAACGCGATGCAGCATTAGAGGTTTTGCTAAGTTTTTATAAAACCAAATCGCCTAACGCCACTATTGACACCTGCCTGCCTCATTCAGGAAAGAGTTTAATAAAGTAAGTACTTATACTTATAACCCAGCTGTTTATTATTTCAGGCCATGAGAACCATAGTGGCTTAATTCAATTGACAAGTATTATGAGTACCATAGAAAATAAAAACAGTATTTTTTTAATCAACTAGCACTCTTCAGGATACATACTTTTTATTAATTTTATGTTTTATTTGACCTATTAATGTTCCAAATTATGATTTTAATAGTGAGAAAATAGCTTTATTGCTATTTTTCTATATTCTATACACAGATAGGCCACTTTGGCAGTAGGTGTTTATAAAAAGGTGAGAAAAAAATGGTTGTTAGGCCAATTGTTTATTATAAAACACTTAAAAAAGAAGTGACATCAACAGAAATAACAATAATGGTATTCTTAGTCATTATCAATATCATCCTCAACATCTATGACATTTCTTACAGCCGCATTATCTTTGATACTGGTATAAAAGGCAATAGATCTAATAAATCCTTTTTTTTCTCACAACTGATGGAATGTCCATCAGGGTATAAAGAATCCAGTTTAATACCAGTCAAATCTGTAGAGCCTCTTTTCTTTAAATCTACATTTTTAAATAAAACATCTTCATTATTAGAATATTTAAAAAATAATGTAAATGGATGCATTTTATTAAACAAAAGCCACTGCATGCTGAGCCACTGTACCTTTGATTTTTCAGTAGTTATCTTCCTGTTGGTAATGTTATTCTCCAGCTTTTTTGTTGAAATAAAGTCATCCCTTGTCATTTTTATGACATCAAATGGGTTACTGTCCCTAGCTACCCTAATAACAGTAGTCCAGTGATCAGGTAAGTAAATATTTTTGAAAAACTTTTTCTTCTCTACTAATCCAAAATCTTGGTCACATGCTAAGTATGAGTGCCCACTGACATAGAACTTATGGTCTATGTTATCTACTGTGTAATCTGTATGGGCAACAATATACTGGCAAAGAGTAGCCATTTTAATATTTCTATTTTGACCACTGCACTGGACTGAGTACATAATTAACTTTTTAGTCTTGACTTTCTCTTTGATGAAACGCAACAAGCAGGTACCAATCTCCTGAGGACCCCTAGAAGTTATAGTTTTATCCCACACATACATTGTTACTTCATCATTATGGCCTAACTAATGTCATCGTGACAGTGGAGTTAAAGAGGGTTTAAGCCATAGTGGCCTATCTGACTTAGGCCAATATGGCACCTCAAATTTAGATCACAAACTAAAAACCGTAACAGTGTTTATACTGCTATCTAGTGAACATTCGTTGTATCACTTTTAGGCCACTCTGGTTCTATCAACATGATAAATTTGAAGTGGAAAAAATCATAAACTCAATATTGAAAATTAGTTAGGCCACTATGGTTCTAATGGCCTCAATTTTAATGTTGTGTGTGTTACGTATCTATGATTTCATATTATCTGTGGGTTTCCGTTTCCTGTAGTATGTCTCGGTCGGACCGCCTGTCATGGCTGAATATATGTTTATGAATAACAGTAATGTCGTCTTATTTTAATAACCGCTTACCTGGCCACCCACCATAACATGGTGTCAGAAGTTCAAGTAGTGAACCGGAAAAGAACACAGAAGCCGACAGACATAAACGCTACAAAAATTTTCACGTAAAACGTCGCCGTGTGGTTCAGCTTAAAAAATGTCGGATAAAAGTACAAGTTGTCCCTCCCCCTGCCGCCGAGTAATTTCAGTCTTGATATTAACGCCTCGAATATGCCTTTGGCTTGGAGAAACTAGTCTTGGTATTTATATGATTGCCAACGATTTGGAAAAAGAATCAGACAAAAGAAAGGTAGCCATTTTGTTACAAACTATTGGCAGACGCTCTCCAAATATTTTACTCGTTTAATACTGAAATAGATAAGATCACCTACATATATCTACTCGCACTCTACTACCTATTTGAAGACTATTTTACGCCGCGTGTGAATATCTCTGTCGAAAGGCATAAGCTGTTCAATAGAAAACAAGGTCCAGATGAAGAAATTGAGACATATGCCACTGATCTCAAGAATCTAAGCATCCAATGCAATTTCGAAGGTCTTGCCGATGATATAGTAAAGGACATATTCTCATGGAACCTAAATTCATCTTGCTCATACATCAGAGAACGTATCCTGATCGAGAAACCATCTTCGTTTGATGCAGCCGTCAGTCTAGCTAAAACGCTAAGAAATACAAGGTTAGAGGCTAAAGCCTTATCAAGCCATGAAGTAAGTGTCGTCAGTCGTCAATCACGTCACAGTCGCCTAACAAAACGTGATCAAGAGAGTCATAGGCAAAGAAGTCATAATCGTCAAAGAAGTCATAGCCGTCAAGAAAGTCTTAGTCGTCACTCAAGTGAAGCATCGTCCAGTCAAGAACATCAGTCTAAACAGTCATCCAAGAACTGCTCCAGATGTGGTCAAGTTCACTGTACAAAATGTCCAGCCATGGGAGTCATCTGTAACAACTGCCACAAGCCGAACCACTTTGCCAAGTGTTGCCGCAGCACACATGTGAGATTCATAGAAGAAAAAAGTATGGGTAATCCCATTGATACTTATTTTCTAAATAGTCTTTTCACTAATGAGATTTCTGTCAGCCAAAGAAACCCTTATCATATAACTTTGTCCATAAATAGTAAGAATGTAGACTTTTTACTTGACACAGGTGCTGACACTAACATTTTATCATTTAACTCTTACAAAAAACTTAATTTGTCATTGAGTAGTTTAAAGAAAAGTAATCACAAACTTTCAACCTTTAGCGGTGAAGTATTACCTACAGTAGGTCAATGCATTCTGTCTGTCACACATAACAACAAAGTATACAATGTCAATTTCCACATTATAGATATACCTTGTAGAAATATTATTGGTCGCAACAGTTGTGAGAATTTAAAATTAGTCAAAAGAGTCCATAATGTCCAATTTCATGAGTCTGTCAATGTATCACAGCTTGTTGAATATAAAGATCTCTTCTCAGGAATAGGTTGTCTTAAAGATTACGAATGTCATTTGTCAATGAAGCCTGATGCTGTACCATCTATAGATGTCCATTCAGTCTCTTAGAACAATTAAAAGAAGAATAAGCCATGTTAGAAAAAGATCAAATTATAACCAAAGTCGAGGAACCTACTAAATGGGTTAGCTCAATTGTAATTGCCTCAAAAAAGAATGGTAAACTACGCCTGTGCATTGATCCAAGAAAACTTAATAAAGCCATTGTGCGTCCTCATTATCAATTTCCAACTATTGATGAAATTAAATCCAGCCTCTCTGGTACGCAAACAAAGGTTTTTATATGCTTAAATTAGATGAAGCTTCTTCAAAGCTATGTACATTCATCACACCTCAAGGTAGATATAGATTCCTAAGACTACCCTTCGGGATAAATGCAGCTCCAGAACTGTTTCATTCCATCATGACAAACAGATTCAGTGACATTTCAGGAGTCCAAATTATGATGGACGATTTCCTAATTTATGGTCAAACAAAAGAAGAACATGATTTTAGATTAAAACAAGTCTTAGATAGAGCTAGGGAGTTAGGAATAAAATTTAATAAAGAAAAGTCTAATATATCTAAAAGTAAAGGCAAGTACTTAAGACACATCTTTTCTAAAGATGGTGTGAAAGTTGATGAAAACAAAGTCAAAGCCATTTGCAGTATGCCACCCCCTACAAATGTCACAGAATTACAAAGATTTTTAGGTATGGTAACATACTTAGGCTCATACATAGAGAATCTGTCAGAAAAAACTTCTAATTTAAGAATGCTTTTGTCTAAAGAAAATGAATGGTCTTGGCAAGAGAGACATAACATAGAATTTAATGTATTAAAAGAGACTATAACTAAAGCCCCTGTCTTGACATATTATGATCAAAATAAACCTTTTACACTGTCAGTTGATTCGTCTAAAGATGCCATGGGTGCAGTGATTTGCCATGATAAACACCCCATTGCATATGCTTCAGCTTCATTAAGCTCATGTCAACAGTCATACTCTCAGATTGAGAAAGAGCTATTAGCAATCCTATTTGGTTGTACAAAGTTTCACCAATATGTCTATGGTCGCCACACTTTGGTTGAAACAGACCTCAAACCAATAGTATCTATAAAAAACCAATTTACAACATTCCACCCCGTCTTCAAAGAATAATGCTGAGATTACAACCATATGACCTCAATGTAACTTACAAACCAGGTAAATATCTTTATGTAGCTGATACTCTGTCCAGAGCAGCTTTACCAGAACAGTCATTACATGATCTTGATTCTGACCTAGATTTACATGTCAATTTAGTCATTAGATCACTGTCAGTTAGTCCAAATAAACTTAAATCTATTCAAGAACTAACTTCCCAAGACAAGGAATTGTCACTCTTAAGTAAATGTTGCATAGAAGGTTGGCCTGAACATAAAAAATTACTTCCAGACATCCTTAGGTCTTATTTTCCTTTAAATGGCATTATTAATGGCATTGTCTTCAAAAACAACAGTGTCATTATACCAGTAGCCGTAACCGTAACCGTTGTCTTCCCTAAACATTGGTGATAAAATATACTTCAAGAAACAGCCAGACAGTATTTGGACACCTGGTACTGTTTCTGACATA
This sequence comes from Pieris napi, assembly GCF_905475465.1. NCBI lineage: Eukaryota > Metazoa > Arthropoda > Insecta > Lepidoptera > Pieridae > Pieris > Pieris napi. The sequence goes on along the minus strand of NW_025920860.1, from coordinate 399,877 downwards.
GGTCCACAGCCTAGATCATATATAGTATATGATGTCTCCCCGGAAGGTACTTTTCGTCGTAATCGCCAACACATCCTACAACCAAAACTTTCACCCTCTGAGTCCCCTCCTAGTAGTAGTTCACTTCCATCCCCGTCAGTTCCACAAGATACTGATCCAACGTCCCCTTCCAATGTATCGCCGTCTTCTCCATCGAATTATCAATCCCCTGGTAGAAATAATCCTGTCCAAGAATCTAAAACAAACACATCACATACACCAAATACACGTACTCACCACACAACTTATTCTTCATTCGGCAGAGCTATCATAAAGGCCCGAAGATTTTGGTAATTAGTCTAGAATCTAGATTAAGTTCATAATTTGTACTTAGTTTGTAAATGTATTGTTTAATGTCTTTAACCTAATTTTGTTTTGTGTAGCTGTCAAAACACAGTTATGTCAATTTAGTAGACGTCAATGTGAGAACTGTCAAAATTGAAAATGTCAGTCAAGTCAATGTTCCGTACCATTATTTCAGTCTAATAGTATGTAAGAATTTTGTCAATGTAAAAAAAAACAAAAGTGTATACTTACGTACGTACTATGTTCCACTTCATGCCATGTTTTCTTTTCTTAATAAGGGAGATGTTACGTATCTATGATTTAATATTATCTATGGGTTTCCGTTTCCTGTAGTATGTCTCGGACCGCCTGTCATGGCTGAATATATGTTTATGAATAACAGTAATGTCGTCTTATTTTAATAACCGCTTACCTGGCCACCCACCATAACACGATACACGTTTCAATACATGACATGTTTGTGTTTGCCACATGCTGATAGTGTCTGATGACAATTATCATTAACATCTGCATTCTGCCTGAATAATAATATTTACACAATTATTATACACTTGGGTATAGTAAAACGTTACGGCGCGTTGCTCAATTATCTCCAAAAATTGCGTGACGTAATAGTTGAAAGCCGAATCCCTATCACCAAATTGCGCTTCTCAACATTACAAAATTTGTCAGCCAAATAGGTATATCGATCATCTTTCATTACTCACATTATTCTACATTTTTTACATCTAAAATACGTCATTATCTCATCACTATCTTTAATTAAATATGTTCAGATGAGGGAAGAGTTTACCGGATCGACGGAATGAACCTTAAATGATGGAATCGTATGTTATTCTTCAACCAACCAATGTTTTAATAGTTACATATTCTGCTATTCTATAAATCATTCAAATCGATCCTACCGTTCTCGAGTTATAAGTGTTCGAACAAACACTGTTTTGTATATTAAGTAGTTTTACTGTGTTAAAACGAAGTTAAAAGAAACAGTCGCGACATCTATTGGATATTACGTAAGTTTAGAAATTTGATATAGAGACATCTAGCGGAAAACGAATAAACTAAGTTGTCGATGCCAGTTTGGACCATTAATTTTGAAATTTAAGACACGTGAACTAATCATATACTACATTCATAGATGGCGTTGTTTCAGAAAATATTATGTATTGACAATGTCCTAGACATAATATTTGTTTTTACTAAAATTATTATAACTGTATCATTTGATTAGACATGTACACAAAATTTAATTTTTAAACACAATAACACGCAGACAGTACCTGTATATTATCTGCCGATCCCCACGATTTAAGCTGATCGCTATCATCTGATCTTCTATCAAGTTCCCTCTCTCGGGCAGACTTCGGCACATACGCTGAAGACCTGGTCGCACCTACGCCTAGGAAGTTACTGAGTTACTGAACGCCTCTGTCGTCTTCTTTACGCGAACGTAAGAAACCCCTCTTTTTCTAAGAAAACAGAAATAATATAAGACAGATAAAAACAAATTATATAAACAATTGTAAACAAAAAAAGAAATTATTGTTGAATAATTATGAGTTTTAAATGGACCGTAGAAAAATGAAGTAATTTTTAGTGAAGTAAAAATTACATAATTTCAATTCAGTATTTTAGATAAGTACTTACGTGAGAAGTATTTTCGAAAGTCGTAGTAAGAATTTCTAGATAAAAGATAATTTTAACTGGATCTACACTATAGGCTCGACCAGGGTTCGTCCGCGATCTCAGTCTGGTAAAATTATTTAAAACTCGTCCTAAGAGACAATTCAAAAAATATCTAATTGCATCGTTTTGACTAAAGTACACATCTCTCTTTTCATCACAGCTTTACCACAATTTGACAGAAAGAGACAAATTAGTACTTTAGTAACAAGGGTGATTAAATTAAATTGATTTAGTTTTTATGAATAAACTGTATGTTTATTATTTCTTTGGTACAATTTTTCTTTTTTCAATTAATATTTCAAAAACATCTTATGTAATATTCAAGGCAACAAATAAACTCATTCCTATCTTTCAACCGCTTAAAGTTCAAGACGTTGAAATCCATAACAAAAAATGGGAGAAATATCTGGGTCTTAGAATGGATACAAATTTAAAATGGAACTTTCATATATCACACATAATTACCAAACTAAAATCACTTATAGGCAGATTTTGGTCAATATCTAAATGCATTCCGCAATCTGTACGTCATTTGATCTATAATTGTTTAGTCAAGCCACATTTCATATACCTAATTGAAATATGGGGTACAGCATGCAAAAACAAAATTTCTACAATACAAACACTACAAAATAAATTAATAAAAGCACTATTCAGATACAATTTTTTAACACCTACTAATAAAATCTACCAAGAAACTAAAATTATGACGATTAAACAACTATATGTTTATAGCACCTGTATCCTTATTAAAAAAATTTTAAATAACTCTCTACATAGTAACTTATCATTTAATAAAATCAAATACACCACTACACGCAATACTCGTCGAGCGAGTTTGCTTATCTTGCCAAAGCCGCGCACAAATTATTTAAAGAGATCTATTAGGTATGAGGGTGTGCAATTGTTTAATCGGTTGCCGTCTAAGCTTCGTAACATTAGCGTGATTGATCAGTTCAAAAGGGCATTAAAGACACACATCAGAATGGGCCCATTAGACTAGAATTGGGCTAGCTGATGGCGACGTGTATCTCGTTCGTATATATACTTAATATTAAATTTCTCATGTAAATAAAAAAATAATTTTTGTAATGAGAAATAAAGTTCTTTAAACATTTTTTAACCAATTAGCGAGTTTAAATTACTACATGCATCAATCAATATTGTACAACTACAATCGAAACTGTTTCACTTTATTAACAGGCTGATAACTTCTTTTTCTGATTTATTCTTTATAAAAAAATAAGTGGCGCTACAACCTTTTCAGGTTTTTGTAGGTTTCGTGATCCTTGGTTTTGTTCATCAAATAGGCACGTAGATGAGCCTTCTGTGCCTGACATACCCCGCCGACTTTTGTGTATATGGCAACTCGGTTTCTTTACAATTTTATACACCACCGTACGAGCGATTTTTAAAAAAATATACAGAAATTACATTGGTAAACAGCCGGGGTTCGAACCTACGACCCTAAGGATGAGAATAACATGCTGATACCACTACACCAAAACTGCTTTATATCTTTTATGTTAAATAATAATACAATAAAAAATAATAACAGTTTTATTTTATTAATCTACTTAATATTACATTTATTCTATCACTCTTCCTTTACTGTGCAGTCTTCTGCTTTGGAACTCCTTACCTCTTGGTATCAGACGAGCTGTCTTTAATTTTTTTTTTTTAAATCTTCTTTTTGAGCATTTATCTCCTGCCTCGTAATTAGCTACATATATATAATAGCTGTTGTGACTCGATAATCCTAGGATTAACTTTTACATATTTGTTTAAATATTATTACTAGCTGACCCGGAAAACGTCGTTTTGGACTGTAGGTATATAATTTCTAGGAAACAGTTTTTTAGTTCAATAAAAATAATTATCTACTATTATAAAAAATAGGGGTTGACTGTAGAGGGATGACAATTAAGGGTTGTATGTATTTTTGTATGCTGTATCATAAAAAAAATAAAACAAAAAGTTTTGTGTAAAAAATAAAAATTTAGGTGTGGGACCACCCTTAACATTTAGGGGGATGAAAAATAGATGTTGTCCGATTCTCAAACTTACTGAATATGCATAAATTTTTTTATAAGAATTGGTTAAGCCGTTTCGGAGGAGTATGGGAAAACAATTATTGTGACACGAGAATTTTATATATTAAATAGATTATTAACTTAGATTTTAGATTAACTTAGATTTTAGATTAACTTAGATTTTAGTTTACTTTAGTTATAGTTAGTGTTACATGTTATTTTACGATTTTTTTTTTAAAATTATTTATGCACTTCTTGTACTTTATCCTCTGTATGTGTTTCTTTCTATATTTTACCATACTAGGGTTGCCTGGAAGAAATCGCTTGTTAGCGATAACGCCGCCCGTTGCCTAATAACTTATGTAACCTACTTTTTTATATGTATGTTTTTGTATAAGGAACTGCTCCAGATGTGGTCAAGTTCACCGTACAAAATGTCCAGCCATGGGAGTCATCTGTAACAACTGCCACAAGCCGAATCACTTTGCCAAGTGTTGCCGCAGCACACATGTGAGATTCATAGAAGAAAAAAGTATGGGTAATCCCATTGATACTTATTTTCTAAATAGTCTTTTCACTAATGAGATTTCTGTCAGCCAAAGAAACCCTTATCATATAACTTTGTCCATAAATAGTAAGAATGTAGACTTTTTACTTGACACAGGTGCTGACACTAACATTTTATCATTTAACTCTTACAAAAAACTTAATTTGTCATTGAGTAGTTTAAAGAAAAGTAATCACAAACTTTCAACCTTTAGCGGTGAAGTATTACCTACAGTAGGTCAATGCATTCTGTCTGTCACACATAACAACAAAGTATACAATGTCAATTTCCACATTATAGATATACCTTGTAGAAATATTATTGGTCGCAACAGTTGTGAGAATTTAAAATTAGTCAAAAGAGTCCATAATGTCCAATTTCATGAGTCTGTCAATGTATCACAGCTTGTTGAATATAAAGATCTCTTCTCAGGAATAGGTTGTCTTAAAGATTACGAATGTCATTTGTCAATGAAGCCTGATGCTGTACCATCTATAGATGTCCATTCAGTCTCTTAGAACAATTAAAAGAAGAATAAGCCATGTTAGAAAAAGATCAAATTATAACCAAAGTCGAGGAACCTACTAAATGGGTTAGCTCAATTGTAATTGCCTCAAAAAAGAATGGTAAACTACGCCTGTGCATTGATCCAAGAAAACTTAATAAAGCCATTGTGCGTCCTCATTATCAATTTCCAACTATTGATGAAATTAAATCCAGCCTCTCTGGTACGCAAACAAAGGTTTTTATATGCTTAAATTAGATGAAGCTTCTTCAAAGCTATGTACATTCATCACACCTCAAGGTAGATATAGATTCCTAAGACTACCCTTCGGGATAAATGCAGCTCCAGAACTGTTTCATTCCATCATGACAAACAGATTCAGTGACATTTCAGGAGTCCAAATTATGATGGACGATTTCCTAATTTATGGTCAAACAAAAGAAGAACATGATTTTAGATTAAAACAAGTCTTAGATAGAGCTAGGGAGTTAGGAATAAAATTTAATAAAGAAAAGTCTAATATATCTAAAAGTAAAGGCAAGTACTTAAGACACATCTTTTCTAAAGATGGTGTGAAAGTTGATGAAAACAAAGTCAAAGCCATTTGCAGTATGCCACCCCCTACAAATGTCACAGAATTACAAAGATTTTTAGGTATGGTAACATACTTAGGCTCATACATAGAGAATCTGTCAGAAAAAACTTCTAATTTAAGAATGCTTTTGTCTAAAGAAAATGAATGGTCTTGGCAAGAGAGACATAACATAGAATTTAATGTATTAAAAGAGACTATAACTAAAGCCCCTGTCTTGACATATTATGATCAAAATAAACCTTTTACACTGTCAGTTGATTCGTCTAAAGATGCCATGGGTGCAGTGATTTGCCATGATAAACACCCCATTGCATATGCTTCAGCTTCATTAAGCTCATGTCAACAGTCATACTCTCAGATTGAGAAAGAGCTATTAGCAATCCTATTTGGTTGTACAAAGTTTCACCAATATGTCTATGGTCGCCACACTTTGGTTGAAACAGACCTCAAACCAATAGTATCTATAAAAAACCAATTTACAACATTCCACCCCGTCTTCAAAGAATAATGCTGAGATTACAACCATATGACCTCAATGTAACTTACAAACCAGGTAAATATCTTTATGTAGCTGATACTCTGCCCAGAGCAGCTTTACCAGAACAGTCATTACATGATCTTGATTCTGACCTAGATTTACATGTCAATTTAGTCATTAGATCACTGTCAGTTAGTCCAAATAAACTTAAATCTATTCAAGAACTAACTTCCCAAGACAAGGAATTGTCACTCTTAAGTAAATGTTGCATAGAAGGTTGGCCTGAACATAAAAAATTACTTCCAGACATCCTTAGGTCTTATTTTCCTTTAAAAACTGATATACACATTATTAATGGCATTGTCTTCAAAAACAACAGTGTCATTATACCAGTAGCCGTAACCGTAACCGTTGTCTTCCCTAAACATTGGTGATAAAATATACTTCAAGAAACAGCCAGACAGTATTTGGACACCTGGTACTGTTTCTGACATAGGTCCACAGCCTAGATCATATATAGTATATGATGTCTCCCCGGAAGGTACTTTTCGTCGTAATCGCCAACACATCCTACAACCAAAACTTTCACCCTCTGAGTCCCCTCCTAGTAGTAGTTCACTTCCATCCCCGTCAGTTCCACAAGATACTGATCCAACGTCCCCTTCCAATGTATCGCCGTCTTCTCCATCGAATTATCAATCCCCTGGTAGAAATAATCCTGTCCAAGAATCTAAAACAAACACATCACATACACCAAATACACGTACTCACCACACAACTTATTCTTCATTCGGCAGAGCTATCATAAAGGCCCGAAGATTTTGGTAATTAGTCTAGAATCTAGATTAAGTTCATAATTTGTACTTAGTTTGTAAATGTATTGTTTAATGTCTTTAACCTAATTTTGTTTTGTGTAGCTGTCAAAACACAGTTATGTCAATTTAGTAGACGTCAATGTGAGAACTGTCAAAATTGAAAATGTCAGTCAAGTCAATGTTCCGTACCATTATTTCAGTCTAATAGTATGTAAGAATTTTGTCAATGTAAAAAAAAACAAAAGTGTATACTTACGTACGTACTATGTTCCACTTCATGCCATGTTTTCTTTTCTTAATAAGGGAGATGTTACGTATCTATGATTTAATATTATCTATGGGTTTCCGTTTCCTGTAGTATGTCTCGGACCGCCTGTCATGGCTGAATATATGTTTATGAATAACAGTAATGTCGTCTTATTTTAATAACCGCTTACCTGGCCACCCACCATAACACGATACACGTTTCAATACATGACATGTTTGTGTTTGCCACATGCTGATAGTGTCTGATGACAATTATCATTAACATCTGCATTCTGCCTGAATAATAATATTTACACAATTATTATACACTTGGGTATAGTAAAACGTTACGGCGCGTTGCTCAATTATCTCCAAAAATTGCGTGACGTAATAGTTGAAAGCCGAATCCCTATCACCAAATTGCGCTTCTCAACATTACAAAATTTGTCAGCCAAATAGGTATATCGATCATCTTTCATTACTCACATTATTCTACATTTTTTACATCTAAAATACGTCATTATCTCATCACTATCTTTAATTAAATATGTTCAGATGAGGGAAGAGTTTACCGGATCGACGGAATGAACCTTAAATGATGGAATCGTATGTTATTCTTCAACCAACCAATGTTTTAATAGTTACATATTCTGCTATTCTATAAATCATTCAAATCGATCCTACCGTTCTCGAGTTATAAGTGTTCGAACAAACACTGTTTTGTATATTAAGTAGTTTTACTGTGTTAAAACGAAGTTAAAAGAAACAGTCGCGACATCTATTGGATATTACGTAAGTTTAGAAATTTGATATAGAGACATCTAGCGGAAAACGAATAAACTAAGTTGTCGATGCCAGTTTGGACCATTAATTTTGAAATTTAAGACACGTGAACTAATCATATACTACATTCATAGATGGCGTTGTTTCAGAAAATATTATGTATTGACAATGTCCTAGACATAATATTTGTTTTTACTAAAATTATTATAACTGTATCATTTGATTAGACATGTACACAAAATTTAATTTTTAAACACAATAACACGCAGACAGTACCTGTATATTATCTGCCGATCCCCACGATTTAAGCTGATCGCTATCATCTGATCTTCTATCAAGTTCCCTCTCTCGGGCAGACTTCGGCACATACGCTGAAGACCTGGTCGCACCTACGCCTAGGAAGTTACTGAGTTACTGAACGCCTCTGTCGTCTTCTTTACGCGAACGTAAGAAACCCCTCTTTTTCTAAGAAAACAGAAATAATATAAGACAGATGAAAACAAATTATATAAACAATTGTAAACAAAAAAAGAAATTATTGTTGAATAATTATGAGTTTTAAATGGACCGTAGAAAAATGAAGTAATTTTTAGTGAAGTAAAAATTACATAATTTCAATTCAGTATTTTAGATAAGTACTTACGTGAGAAGTATTTTCGAAAGTCGTAGTAAGAATTTCTAGATAAAAGATAATTTTAACTGGATCTACACTATAGGCTCGACCAGGGTTCGTCCGCGATCTCAGTCTGGTAAAATTATTTAAAACTCGTCCTAAGAGACAATTCAAAAAATATCTAATTGCATCGTTTTGACTAAAGTACACATCTCTCTTTTCATCACAGCTTTACCACAATTTGACAGAAAGAGACAAATTAGTACTTTAGTAACAAGGGTGATTAAATTAAATTGATTTAGTTTTTATGAATAAACTGTATGTTTATTATTTCTTTGGTACAATGTTTCTTTTTAACCAATTAGCGAGTTTAAATTACTACATGCATCAATCAATATTGTACAACTACAATCGAAACTGTTTCACTTTATTAACAGGCTGATAACTTCTTTTTCTGATTTATTCTTTATAAAAAAATAAGTGGCGCTACAACCTTTTCAGGTTTTTGTAGGTTTCGTGATCCTTGGTTTTGTTCATCAAATAGGCACGTAGATGAGCCTTCTGTGCCTGACATACCCCGCCGACTTTTGTGTATATGGCAACTCGGTTTCTTTACAATTTTATACACCACCGTACGAGCGATTTTTAAAAAAATATACAGAAATTACATTGGTAAACAGCCGGGGTTCGAACCTACGACCCTAAGGATGAGAATAACATGCTGATACCACTACACCAAAACTGCTTTATATCTTTTATGTTAAATAATAATACAATAAAAAATAATAACAGTTTTATTTTATTAATCTACTTAATATTACATTTATTCTATCACTCTTCCTTTACTGTGCAGTCTTCTGCTTTGGAACTCCTTACCTCTTGGTATCAGACGAGCTGTCTTTAATTTTTTTTTTTTAAATCTTCTTTTTGAGCATTTATCTCCTGCCTCGTAATTAGCTACATATATATAATAGCTGTTGTGACTCGATAATCCTAGGATTAACTTTTACATATTTGTTTAAATATTATTACTAGCTGACCCGGAAAACGTCGTTTTGGACTGTAGGTATATAATTTCTAGGAAACAGTTTTTTAGTTCAATAAAAATAATTATCTACTATTATAAAAAATAGGGGTTGACTGTAGAGGGATGACAATTAAGGGTTGTATGTATTTTTGTATGCTGTATCATAAAAAAAATAAAACAAAAAGTTTTGTGTAAAAAATAAAAATTTAGGTGTGGGACCACCCTTAACATTTAGGGGGATGAAAAATAGATGTTGTCCGATTCTCAAACTTACTGAATATGCATAAATTTTTTTATAAGAATTGGTTAAGCCGTTTCGGAGGAGTATGGGAAAACAATTATTGTGACACGAGAATTTTATATATTAAATAGATTATTAACTTAGATTTTAGATTAACTTAGATTTTAGTTTACTTTAGTTATAGTTAGTGTTACATGTTATTTTACGATTTTTTTTTAAAAATTATTTATGCACTTCTTGTACTTTATCCTCTGTATGTGTTTCTTTCTATATTTTACCATACTAGGGTTGCCTGGAAGAAATCGCTTGTTAGCGATAACGCCGCCCGTTGCCTAATAACTTATGTAACCTACTTTTTTATATGTATGTTTTTGTATAAGGAACTGCTCCAGATGTGGTCAAGTTCACCGTACAAAATGTCCAGCCATGGGAGTCATCTGTAACAACTGCCACAAGCCGAATCACTTTGCCAAGTGTTGCCGCAGCACACATGTGAGATTCATAGAAGAAAAAAGTATGGGTAATCCCATTGATACTTATTTTCTAAATAGTCTTTTCACTAATGAGATTTCTGTCAGCCAAAGAAACCCTTATCATATAACTTTGTCCATAAATAGTAAGAATGTAGACTTTTTACTTGACACAGGTGCTGACACTAACATTTTATCATTTAACTCTTACAAAAAACTTAATTTGTCATTGAGTAGTTTAAAGAAAAGTAATCACAAACTTTCAACCTTTAGCGGTGAAGTATTACCTACAGTAGGTCAATGCATTCTGTCTGTCACACATAACAACAAAGTATACAATGTCAATTTCCACATTATAGATATACCTTGTAGAAATATTATTGGTCGCAACAGTTGTGAGAATTTAAAATTAGTCAAAAGAGTCCATAATGTCCAATTTCATGAGTCTGTCAATGTATCACAGCTTGTTGAATATAAAGATCTCTTCTCAGGAATAGGTTGTCTTAAAGATTACGAATGTCATTTGTCAATGAAGCCTGATGCTGTACCATCTATAGATGTCCATTCAGTCTCTTAGAACAATTAAAAGAAGAATAAGCCATGTTAGAAAAAGATCAAATTATAACCAAAGTCGAGGAACCTACTAAATGGGTTAGCTCAATTGTAATTGCCTCAAAAAAGAATGGTAAACTACGCCTGTGCATTGATCCAAGAAAACTTAATAAAGCCATTGTGCGTCCTCATTATCAATTTCCAACTATTGATGAAATTAAATCCAGCCTCTCTGGTACGCAAACAAAGGTTTTTATATGCTTAAATTAGATGAAGCTTCTTCAAAGCTATGTACATTCATCACACCTCAAGGTAGATATAGATTCCTAAGACTACCCTTCGGGATAAATGCAGCTCCAGAACTGTTTCATTCCATCATGACAAACAGATTCAGTGACATTTCAGGAGTCCAAATTATGATGGACGATTTCCTAATTTATGGTCAAACAAAAGAAGAACATGATTTTAGATTAAAACAAGTCTTAGATAGAGCTAGGGAGTTAGGAATAAAATTTAATAAAGAAAAGTCTAATATATCTAAAAGTAAAGGCAAGTACTTAAGACACATCTTTTCTAAAGATGGTGTGAAAGTTGATGAAAACAAAGTCAAAGCCATTTGCAGTATGCCACCCCCTACAAATGTCACAGAATTACAAAGATTTTTAGGTATGGTAACATACTTAGGCTCATACATAGAGAATCTGTCAGAAAAAACTTCTAATTTAAGAATGCTTTTGTCTAAAGAAAATGAATGGTCTTGGCAAGAGAGACATAACATAGAATTTAATGTATTAAAAGAGACTATAACTAAAGCCCCTGTCTTGACATATTATGATCAAAATAAACCTTTTACACTGTCAGTTGATTCGTCTAAAGATGCCATGGGTGCAGTGATTTGCCATGATAAACACCCCATTGCATATGCTTCAGCTTCATTAAGCTCATGTCAACAGTCATACTCTCAGATTGAGAAAGAGCTATTAGCAATCCTATTTGGTTGTACAAAGTTTCACCAATATGTCTATGGTCGCCACACTTTGGTTGAAACAGACCTCAAACCAATAGTATCTATAAAAAACCAATTTACAACATTCCACCCCGTCTTCAAAGAATAATGCTGAGATTACAACCATATGACCTCAATGTAACTTACAAACCAGGTAAATATCTTTATGTAGCTGATACTCTGCCCAGAGCAGCTTTACCAGAACAGTCATTACATGATCTTGATTCTGACCTAGATTTACATGTCAATTTAGTCATTAGATCACTGTCAGTTAGTCCAAATAAACTTAAATCTATTCAAGAACTAACTTCCCAAGACAAGGAATTGTCACTCTTAAGTAAATGTTGCATAGAAGGTTGGCCTGAACATAAAAAATTACTTCCAGACATCCTTAGGTCTTATTTTCCTTTAAAAACTGATATACACATTATTAATGGCATTGTCTTCAAAAACAACAGTGTCATTATACCAGTAGCCGTAACCGTAACCGTTGTCTTCCCTAAACATTGGTGATAAAATATACTTCAAGAAACAGCCAGACAGTATTTGGACACCTGGTACTGTTTCTGACATAGGTCCACAGCCTAGATCATATATAGTATATGATGTCTCCCCGGAAGGTACTTTTCGTCGTAATCGCCAACACATCCTACAACCAAAACTTTCACCCTCTGAGTCCCCTCCTAGTAGTAGTTCACTTCCATCCCCGTCAGTTCCACAAGATACTGATCCAACGTCCCCTTCCAATGTATCGCCGTCTTCTCCATCGAATTATCAATCCCCTGGTAGAAATAATCCTGTCCAAGAATCTAAAACAAACACATCACATACACCAAATACACGTACTCACCACACAACTTATTCTTCATTCGGCAGAGCTATCATAAAGGCCCGAAGATTTTGGTAATTAGTCTAGAATCTAGATTAAGTTCATAATTTGTACTTAGTTTGTAAATGTATTGTTTAATGTCTTTAACCTAATTTTGTTTTGTGTAGCTGTCAAAACACAGTTATGTCAATTTAGTAGACGTCAATGTGAGAACTGTCAAAATTGAAAATGTCAGTCAAGTCAATGTTCCGTACCATTATTTCAGTCTAATAGTATGTAAGAATTTTGTCAATGTAAAAAAAAACAAAAGTGTATACTTACGTACGTACTATGTTCCACTTCATGCCATGTTTTCTTTTCTTAATAAGGGAGATGTTACGTATCTATGATTTAATATTATCTATGGGTTTCCGTTTCCTGTAGTATGTCTCGGACCGCCTGTCATGGCTGAATATATGTTTATGAATAACAGTAATGTCGTCTTATTTTAATAACCGCTTACCTGGCCACCCACCATAACACGATACACGTTTCAATACATGACATGTTTGTGTTTGCCACATGCTGATAGTGTCTGATGACAATTATCATTAACATCTGCATTCTGCCTGAATAATAATATTTACACAATTATTATACACTTGGGTATAGTAAAACGTTACGGCGCGTTGCTCAATTATCTCCAAAAATTGCGTGACGTAATAGTTGAAAGCCGAATCCCTATCACCAAATTGCGCTTCTCAACATTACAAAATTTGTCAGCCAAATAGGTATATCGATCATCTTTCATTACTCACATTATTCTACATTTTTTACATCTAAAATACGTCATTATCTCATCACTATCTTTAATTAAATATGTTCAGATGAGGGAAGAGTTTACCGGATCGACGGAATGAACCTTAAATGATGGAATCGTATGTTATTCTTCAACCAACCAATGTTTTAATAGTTACATATTCTGCTATTCTATAAATCATTCAAATCGATCCTACCGTTCTCGAGTTATAAGTGTTCGAACAAACACTGTTTTGTATATTAAGTAGTTTTACTGTGTTAAAACGAAGTTAAAAGAAACAGTCGCGACATCTATTGGATATTACGTAAGTTTAGAAATTTGATATAGAGACATCTAGCGGAAAACGAATAAACTAAGTTGTCGATGCCAGTTTGGACCATTAATTTTGAAATTTAAGACACGTGAACTAATCATATACTACATTCATAGATGGCGTTGTTTCAGAAAATATTATGTATTGACAATGTCCTAGACATAATATTTGTTTTTACTAAAATTATTATAACTGTATCATTTGATTAGACATGTACACAAAATTTAATTTTTAAACACAATAACACGCAGACAGTACCTGTATATTATCTGCCGATCCCCACGATTTAAGCTGATCGCTATCATCTGATCTTCTATCAAGTTCCCTCTCTCGGGCAGACTTCGGCACATACGCTGAAGACCTGGTCGCACCTACGCCTAGGAAGTTACTGAGTTACTGAACGCCTCTGTCGTCTTCTTTACGCGAACGTAAGAAACCCCTCTTTTTCTAAGAAAACAGAAATAATATAAGACAGATGAAAACAAATTATATAAACAATTGTAAACAAAAAAAGAAATTATTGTTGAATAATTATGAGTTTTAAATGGACCGTAGAAAAATGAAGTAATTTTTAGTGAAGTAAAAATTACATAATTTCAATTCAGTATTTTAGATAAGTACTTACGTGAGAAGTATTTTCGAAAGTCGTAGTAAGAATTTCTAGATAAAAGATAATTTTAACTGGATCTACACTATAGGCTCGACCAGGGTTCGTCCGCGATCTCAGTCTGGTAAAATTATTTAAAACTCGTCCTAAGAGACAATTCAAAAAATATCTAATTGCATCGTTTTGACTAAAGTACACATCTCTCTTTTCATCACAGCTTTACCACAATTTGACAGAAAGAGACAAATTAGTACTTTAGTAACAAGGGTGATTAAATTAAATTGATTTAGTTTTTATGAATAAACTGTATGTTTATTATTTCTTTGGTACAATGTTTCTTTTTAACCAATTAGCGAGTTTAAATTACTACATGCATCAATCAATATTGTACAACTACAATCGAAACTGTTTCACTTTATTAACAGGCTGATAACTTCTTTTTCTGATTTATTCTTTATAAAAAAATAAGTGGCGCTACAACCTTTTCAGGTTTTTGTAGGTTTCGTGATCCTTGGTTTTGTTCATCAAATAGGCACGTAGATGAGCCTTCTGTGCCTGACATACCCCGCCGACTTTTGTGTATATGGCAACTCGGTTTCTTTACAATTTTATACACCACCGTACGAGCGATTTTTAAAAAAATATACAGAAATTACATTGGTAAACAGCCGGGGTTCGAACCTACGACCCTAAGGATGAGAATAACATGCTGATACCACTACACCAAAACTGCTTTATATCTTTTATGTTAAATAATAATACAATAAAAAATAATAACAGTTTTATTTTATTAATCTACTTAATATTACATTTATTCTATCACTCTTCCTTTACTGTGCAGTCTTCTGCTTTGGAACTCCTTACCTCTTGGTATCAGACGAGCTGTCTTTAATTTTTTTTTTTTAAATCTTCTTTTTGAGCATTTATCTCCTGCCTCGTAATTAGCTACATATATATAATAGCTGTTGTGACTCGATAATCCTAGGATTAACTTTTACATATTTGTTTAAATATTATTACTAGCTGACCCGGAAAACGTCGTTTTGGACTGTAGGTATATAATTTCTAGGAAACAGTTTTTTAGTTCAATAAAAATAATTATCTACTATTATAAAAAATAGGGGTTGACTGTAGAGGGATGACAATTAAGGGTTGTATGTATTTTTGTATGCTGTATCATAAAAAAAATAAAACAAAAAGTTTTGTGTAAAAAATAAAAATTTAGGTGTGGGACCACCCTTAACATTTAGGGGGATGAAAAATAGATGTTGTCCGATTCTCAAACTTACTGAATATGCATAAATTTTTTTATAAGAATTGGTTAAGCCGTTTCGGAGGAGTATGGGAAAACAATTATTGTGACACGAGAATTTTATATATTAAATAGATTATTAACTTAGATTTTAGATTAACTTAGATTTTAGTTTACTTTAGTTATAGTTAGTGTTACATGTTATTTTACGATTTTTTTTTAAAAATTATTTATGCACTTCTTGTACTTTATCCTCTGTATGTGTTTCTTTCTATATTTTACCATACTAGGGTTGCCTGGAAGAAATCGCTTGTTAGCGATAACGCCGCCCGTTGCCTAATAACTTATGTAACCTACTTTTTTATATGTATGTTTTTGTATAAGGAACTGCTCCAGATGTGGTCAAGTTCACCGTACAAAATGTCCAGCCATGGGAGTCATCTGTAACAACTGCCACAAGCCGAATCACTTTGCCAAGTGTTGCCGCAGCACACATGTGAGATTCATAGAAGAAAAAAGTATGGGTAATCCCATTGATACTTATTTTCTAAATAGTCTTTTCACTAATGAGATTTCTGTCAGCCAAAGAAACCCTTATCATATAACTTTGTCCATAAATAGTAAGAATGTAGACTTTTTACTTGACACAGGTGCTGACACTAACATTTTATCATTTAACTCTTACAAAAAACTTAATTTGTCATTGAGTAGTTTAAAGAAAAGTAATCACAAACTTTCAACCTTTAGCGGTGAAGTATTACCTACAGTAGGTCAATGCATTCTGTCTGTCACACATAACAACAAAGTATACAATGTCAATTTCCACATTATAGATATACCTTGTAGAAATATTATTGGTCGCAACAGTTGTGAGAATTTAAAATTAGTCAAAAGAGTCCATAATGTCCAATTTCATGAGTCTGTCAATGTATCACAGCTTGTTGAATATAAAGATCTCTTCTCAGGAATAGGTTGTCTTAAAGATTACGAATGTCATTTGTCAATGAAGCCTGATGCTGTACCATCTATAGATGTCCATTCAGTCTCTTAGAACAATTAAAAGAAGAATAAGCCATGTTAGAAAAAGATCAAATTATAACCAAAGTCGAGGAACCTACTAAATGGGTTAGCTCAATTGTAATTGCCTCAAAAAAGAATGGTAAACTACGCCTGTGCATTGATCCAAGAAAACTTAATAAAGCCATTGTGCGTCCTCATTATCAATTTCCAACTATTGATGAAATTAAATCCAGCCTCTCTGGTACGCAAACAAAGGTTTTTATATGCTTAAATTAGATGAAGCTTCTTCAAAGCTATGTACATTCATCACACCTCAAGGTAGATATAGATTCCTAAGACTACCCTTCGGGATAAATGCAGCTCCAGAACTGTTTCATTCCATCATGACAAACAGATTCAGTGACATTTCAGGAGTCCAAATTATGATGGACGATTTCCTAATTTATGGTCAAACAAAAGAAGAACATGATTTTAGATTAAAACAAGTCTTAGATAGAGCTAGGGAGTTAGGAATAAAATTTAATAAAGAAAAGTCTAATATATCTAAAAGTAAAGGCAAGTACTTAAGACACATCTTTTCTAAAGATGGTGTCAAAGTTGATGAAAACAAAGTCAAAGCCATTTGCAGTATGCCACCCCCTACAAATGTCACAGAATTACAAAGATTTTTAGGTATGGTAACATACTTAGGCTCATACATAGAGAATCTGTCAGAAAAAACTTCTAATTTAAGAATGCTTTTGTCTAAAGAAAATGAATGGTCTTGGCAAGAGAGACATAACATAGAATTTAATGTATTAAAAGAGACTATAACTAAAGCCCCTGTCTTGACATATTATGATCAAAATAAACCTTTTACACTGTCAGTTGATTCGTCTAAAGATGCCATGGGTGCAGTGATTTGCCATGATAAACACCCCATTGCATATGCTTCAGCTTCATTAAGCTCATGTCAACAGTCATACTCTCAGATTGAGAAAGAGCTATTAGCAATCCTATTTGGTTGTACAAAGTTTCACCAATATGTCTATGGTCGCCACACTTTGGTTGAAACAGACCTCAAACCAATAGTATCTATAAAAAACCAATTTACAACATTCCACCCCGTCTTCAAAGAATAATGCTGAGATTACAACCATATGACCTCAATGTAACTTACAAACCAGGTAAATATCTTTATGTAGCTGATACTCTGCCCAGAGCAGCTTTACCAGAACAGTCATTACATGATCTTGATTCTGACCTAGATTTACATGTCAATTTAGTCATTAGATCACTGTCAGTTAGTCCAAATAAACTTAAATCTATTCAAGAACTAACTTCCCAAGACAAGGAATTGTCACTCTTAAGTAAATGTTGCATAGAAGGTTGGCCTGAACATAAAAAATTACTTCCAGACATCCTTAGGTCTTATTTTCCTTTAAAAACTGATATACACATTATTAATGGCATTGTCTTCAAAAACAACAGTGTCATTATACCAGTAGCCGTAACCGTAACCGTTGTCTTCCCTAAACATTGGTGATAAAATATACTTCAAGAAACAGCCAGACAGTATTTGGACACCTGGTACTGTTTCTGACATAGGTCCACAGCCTAGATCATATATAGTATATGATGTCTCCCCGGAAGGTACTTTTCGTCGTAATCGCCAACACATCCTACAACCAAAACTTTCACCCTCTGAGTCCCCTCCTAGTAGTAGTTCACTTCCATCCCCGTCAGTTCCACAAGATACTGATCCAACGTCCCCTTCCAATGTATCGCCGTCTTCTCCATCGAATTATCAATCCCCTGGTAGAAATAATCCTGTCCAAGAATCTAAAACAAACACATCACATACACCAAATACACGTACTCACCACACAACTTATTCTTCATTCGGCAGAGCTATCATAAAGGCCCGAAGATTTTGGTAATTAGTCTAGAATCTAGATTAAGTTCATAATTTGTACTTAGTTTGTAAATGTATTGTTTAATGTCTTTAACCTAATTTTGTTTTGTGTAGCTGTCAAAACACAGTTATGTCAATTTAGTAGACGTCAATGTGAGAACTGTCAAAATTGAAAATGTCAGTCAAGTCAATGTTCCGTACCATTATTTCAGTCTAATAGTATGTAAGAATTTTGTCAATGTAAAAAAAAACAAAAGTGTATACTTACGTACGTACTATGTTCCACTTCATGCCATGTTTTCTTTTCTTAATAAGGGAGATGTTACGTATCTATGATTTAATATTATCTATGGGTTTCCGTTTCCTGTAGTATGTCTCGGACCGCCTGTCATGGCTGAATATATGTTTATGAATAACAGTAATGTCGTCTTATTTTAATAACCGCTTACCTGGCCACCCACCATAACACGATACACGTTTCAATACATGACATGTTTGTGTTTGCCACATGCTGATAGTGTCTGATGACAATTATCATTAACATCTGCATTCTGCCTGAATAATAATATTTACACAATTATTATACACTTGGGTATAGTAAAACGTTACGGCGCGTTGCTCAATTATCTCCAAAAATTGCGTGACGTAATAGTTGAAAGCCGAATCCCTATCACCAAATTGCGCTTCTCAACATTACAAAATTTGTCAGCCAAATAGGTATATCGATCATCTTTCATTACTCACATTATTCTACATTTTTTACATCTAAAATACGTCATTATCTCATCACTATCTTTAATTAAATATGTTCAGATGAGGGAAGAGTTTACCGGATCGACGGAATGAACCTTAAATGATGGAATCGTATGTTATTCTTCAACCAACCAATGTTTTAATAGTTACATATTCTGCTATTCTATAAATCATTCAAATCGATCCTACCGTTCTCGAGTTATAAGTGTTCGAACAAACACTGTTTTGTATATTAAGTAGTTTTACTGTGTTAAAACGAAGTTAAAAGAAACAGTCGCGACATCTATTGGATATTACGTAAGTTTAGAAATTTGATATAGAGACATCTAGCGGAAAACGAATAAACTAAGTTGTCGATGCCAGTTTGGACCATTAATTTTGAAATTTAAGACACGTGAACTAATCATATACTACATTCATAGATGGCGTTGTTTCAGAAAATATTATGTATTGACAATGTCCTAGACATAATATTTGTTTTTACTAAAATTATTATAACTGTATCATTTGATTAGACATGTACACAAAATTTAATTTTTAAACACAATAACACGCAGACAGTACCTGTATATTATCTGCCGATCCCCACGATTTAAGCTGATCGCTATCATCTGATCTTCTATCAAGTTCCCTCTCTCGGGCAGACTTCGGCACATACGCTGAAGACCTGGTCGCACCTACGCCTAGGAAGTTACTGAGTTACTGAACGCCTCTGTCGTCTTCTTTACGCGAACGTAAGAAACCCCTCTTTTTCTAAGAAAACAGAAATAATATAAGACAGATGAAAACAAATTATATAAACAATTGTAAACAAAAAAAGAAATTATTGTTGAATAATTATGAGTTTTAAATGGACCGTAGAAAAATGAAGTAATTTTTAGTGAAGTAAAAATTACATAATTTCAATTCAGTATTTTAGATAAGTACTTACGTGAGAAGTATTTTCGAAAGTCGTAGTAAGAATTTCTAGATAAAAGATAATTTTAACTGGATCTACACTATAGGCTCGACCAGGGTTCGTCCGCGATCTCAGTCTGGTAAAATTATTTAAAACTCGTCCTAAGAGACAATTCAAAAAATATCTAATTGCATCGTTTTGACTAAAGTACACATCTCTCTTTTCATCACAGCTTTACCACAATTTGACAGAAAGAGACAAATTAGTACTTTAGTAACAAGGGTGATTAAATTAAATTGATTTAGTTTTTATGAATAAACTGTATGTTTATTATTTCTTTGGTACAATGTTTCTTTTTAACCAATTAGCGAGTTTAAATTACTACATGCATCAATCAATATTGTACAACTACAATCGAAACTGTTTCACTTTATTAACAGGCTGATAACTTCTTTTTCTGATTTATTCTTTATAAAAAAATAAGTGGCGCTACAACCTTTTCAGGTTTTTGTAGGTTTCGTGATCCTTGGTTTTGTTCATCAAATAGGCACGTAGATGAGCCTTCTGTGCCTGACATACCCCGCCGACTTTTGTGTATATGGCAACTCGGTTTCTTTACAATTTTATACACCACCGTACGAGCGATTTTTAAAAAAATATACAGAAATTACATTGGTAAACAGCCGGGGTTCGAACCTACGACCCTAAGGATGAGAATAACATGCTGATACCACTACACCAAAACTGCTTTATATCTTTTATGTTAAATAATAATACAATAAAAAATAATAACAGTTTTATTTTATTAATCTACTTAATATTACATTTATTCTATCACTCTTCCTTTACTGTGCAGTCTTCTGCTTTGGAACTCCTTACCTCTTGGTATCAGACGAGCTGTCTTTAATTTTTTTTTTTTAAATCTTCTTTTTGAGCATTTATCTCCTGCCTCGTAATTAGCTACATATATATAATAGCTGTTGTGACTCGATAATCCTAGGATTAACTTTTACATATTTGTTTAAATATTATTACTAGCTGACCCGGAAAACGTCGTTTTGGACTGTAGGTATATAATTTCTAGGAAACAGTTTTTTAGTTCAATAAAAATAATTATCTACTATTATAAAAAATAGGGGTTGACTGTAGAGGGATGACAATTAAGGGTTGTATGTATTTTTGTATGCTGTATCATAAAAAAAATAAAACAAAAAGTTTTGTGTAAAAAATAAAAATTTAGGTGTGGGACCACCCTTAACATTTAGGGGGATGAAAAATAGATGTTGTCCGATTCTCAAACTTACTGAATATGCATAAATTTTTTTATAAGAATTGGTTAAGCCGTTTCGGAGGAGTATGGGAAAACAATTATTGTGACACGAGAATTTTATATATTAAATAGATTATTAACTTAGATTTTAGATTAACTTAGATTTTAGTTTACTTTAGTTATAGTTAGTGTTACATGTTATTTTACGATTTTTTTTTAAAAATTATTTATGCACTTCTTGTACTTTATCCTCTGTATGTGTTTCTTTCTATATTTTACCATACTAGGGTTGCCTGGAAGAAATCGCTTGTTAGCGATAACGCCGCCCGTTGCCTAATAACTTATGTAACCTACTTTTTTATATGTATGTTTTTGTATAAGGAACTGCTCCAGATGTGGTCAAGTTCACCGTACAAAATGTCCAGCCATGGGAGTCATCTGTAACAACTGCCACAAGCCGAATCACTTTGCCAAGTGTTGCCGCAGCACACATGTGAGATTCATAGAAGAAAAAAGTATGGGTAATCCCATTGATACTTATTTTCTAAATAGTCTTTTCACTAATGAGATTTCTGTCAGCCAAAGAAACCCTTATCATATAACTTTGTCCATAAATAGTAAGAATGTAGACTTTTTACTTGACACAGGTGCTGACACTAACATTTTATCATTTAACTCTTACAAAAAACTTAATTTGTCATTGAGTAGTTTAAAGAAAAGTAATCACAAACTTTCAACCTTTAGCGGTGAAGTATTACCTACAGTAGGTCAATGCATTCTGTCTGTCACACATAACAACAAAGTATACAATGTCAATTTCCACATTATAGATATACCTTGTAGAAATATTATTGGTCGCAACAGTTGTGAGAATTTAAAATTAGTCAAAAGAGTCCATAATGTCCAATTTCATGAGTCTGTCAATGTATCACAGCTTGTTGAATATAAAGATCTCTTCTCAGGAATAGGTTGTCTTAAAGATTACGAATGTCATTTGTCAATGAAGCCTGATGCTGTACCATCTATAGATGTCCATTCAGTCTCTTAGAACAATTAAAAGAAGAATAAGCCATGTTAGAAAAAGATCAAATTATAACCAAAGTCGAGGAACCTACTAAATGGGTTAGCTCAATTGTAATTGCCTCAAAAAAGAATGGTAAACTACGCCTGTGCATTGATCCAAGAAAACTTAATAAAGCCATTGTGCGTCCTCATTATCAATTTCCAACTATTGATGAAATTAAATCCAGCCTCTCTGGTACGCAAACAAAGGTTTTTATATGCTTAAATTAGATGAAGCTTCTTCAAAGCTATGTACATTCATCACACCTCAAGGTAGATATAGATTCCTAAGACTACCCTTCGGGATAAATGCAGCTCCAGAACTGTTTCATTCCATCATGACAAACAGATTCAGTGACATTTCAGGAGTCCAAATTATGATGGACGATTTCCTAATTTATGGTCAAACAAAAGAAGAACATGATTTTAGATTAAAACAAGTCTTAGATAGAGCTAGGGAGTTAGGAATAAAATTTAATAAAGAAAAGTCTAATATATCTAAAAGTAAAGGCAAGTACTTAAGACACATCTTTTCTAAAGATGGTGTGAAAGTTGATGAAAACAAAGTCAAAGCCATTTGCAGTATGCCACCCCCTACAAATGTCACAGAATTACAAAGATTTTTAGGTATGGTAACATACTTAGGCTCATACATAGAGAATCTGTCAGAAAAAACTTCTAATTTAAGAATGCTTTTGTCTAAAGAAAATGAATGGTCTTGGCAAGAGAGACATAACATAGAATTTAATGTATTAAAAGAGACTATAACTAAAGCCCCTGTCTTGACATATTATGATCAAAATAAACCTTTTACACTGTCAGTTGATTCGTCTAAAGATGCCATGGGTGCAGTGATTTGCCATGATAAACACCCCATTGCATATGCTTCAGCTTCATTAAGCTCATGTCAACAGTCATACTCTCAGATTGAGAAAGAGCTATTAGCAATCCTATTTGGTTGTACAAAGTTTCACCAATATGTCTATGGTCGCCACACTTTGGTTGAAACAGACCTCAAACCAATAGTATCTATAAAAAACCAATTTACAACATTCCACCCCGTCTTCAAAGAATAATGCTGAGATTACAACCATATGACCTCAATGTAACTTACAAACCAGGTAAATATCTTTATGTAGCTGATACTCTGCCCAGAGCAGCTTTACCAGAACAGTCATTACATGATCTTGATTCTGACCTAGATTTACATGTCAATTTAGTCATTAGATCACTGTCAGTTAGTCCAAATAAACTTAAATCTATTCAAGAACTAACTTCCCAAGACAAGGAATTGTCACTCTTAAGTAAATGTTGCATAGAAGGTTGGCCTGAACATAAAAAATTACTTCCAGACATCCTTAGGTCTTATTTTCCTTTAAAAACTGATATACACATTATTAATGGCATTGTCTTCAAAAACAACAGTGTCATTATACCAGTAGCCGTAACCGTAACCGTTGTCTTCCCTAAACATTGGTGATAAAATATACTTCAAGAAACAGCCAGACAGTATTTGGACACCTGGTACTGTTTCTGACATAGGTCCACAGCCTAGATCATATATAGTATATGATGTCTCCCCGGAAGGTACTTTTCGTCGTAATCGCCAACACATCCTACAACCAAAACTTTCACCCTCTGAGTCCCCTCCTAGTAGTAGTTCACTTCCATCCCCGTCAGTTCCACAAGATACTGATCCAACGTCCCCTTCCAATGTATCGCCGTCTTCTCCATCGAATTATCAATCCCCTGGTAGAAATAATCCTGTCCAAGAATCTAAAACAAACACATCACATACACCAAATACACGTACTCACCACACAACTTATTCTTCATTCGGCAGAGCTATCATAAAGGCCCGAAGATTTTGGTAATTAGTCTAGAATCTAGATTAAGTTCATAATTTGTACTTAGTTTGTAAATGTATTGTTTAATGTCTTTAACCTAATTTTGTTTTGTGTAGCTGTCAAAACACAGTTATGTCAATTTAGTAGACGTCAATGTGAGAACTGTCAAAATTGAAAATGTCAGTCAAGTCAATGTTCCGTACCATTATTTCAGTCTAATAGTATGTAAGAATTTTGTCAATGTAAAAAAAAACAAAAGTGTATACTTACGTACGTACTATGTTCCACTTCATGCCATGTTTTCTTTTCTTAATAAGGGAGATGTTACGTATCTATGATTTAATATTATCTATGGGTTTCCGTTTCCTGTAGTATGTCTCGGACCGCCTGTCATGGCTGAATATATGTTTATGAATAACAGTAATGTCGTCTTATTTTAATAACCGCTTACCTGGCCACCCACCATAACACGATACACGTTTCAATACATGACATGTTTGTGTTTGCCACATGCTGATAGTGTCTGATGACAATTATCATTAACATCTGCATTCTGCCTGAATAATAATATTTACACAATTATTATACACTTGGGTATAGTAAAACGTTACGGCGCGTTGCTCAATTATCTCCAAAAATTGCGTGACGTAATAGTTGAAAGCCGAATCCCTATCACCAAATTGCGCTTCTCAACATTACAAAATTTGTCAGCCAAATAGGTATATCGATCATCTTTCATTACTCACATTATTCTACATTTTTTACATCTAAAATACGTCATTATCTCATCACTATCTTTAATTAAATATGTTCAGATGAGGGAAGAGTTTACCGGATCGACGGAATGAACCTTAAATGATGGAATCGTATGTTATTCTTCAACCAACCAATGTTTTAATAGTTACATATTCTGCTATTCTATAAATCATTCAAATCGATCCTACCGTTCTCGAGTTATAAGTGTTCGAACAAACACTGTTTTGTATATTAAGTAGTTTTACTGTGTTAAAACGAAGTTAAAAGAAACAGTCGCGACATCTATTGGATATTACGTAAGTTTAGAAATTTGATATAGAGACATCTAGCGGAAAACGAATAAACTAAGTTGTCGATGCCAGTTTGGACCATTAATTTTGAAATTTAAGACACGTGAACTAATCATATACTACATTCATAGATGGCGTTGTTTCAGAAAATATTATGTATTGACAATGTCCTAGACATAATATTTGTTTTTACTAAAATTATTATAACTGTATCATTTGATTAGACATGTACACAAAATTTAATTTTTAAACACAATAACACGCAGACAGTACCTGTATATTATCTGCCGATCCCCACGATTTAAGCTGATCGCTATCATCTGATCTTCTATCAAGTTCCCTCTCTCGGGCAGACTTCGGCACATACGCTGAAGACCTGGTCGCACCTACGCCTAGGAAGTTACTGAGTTACTGAACGCCTCTGTCGTCTTCTTTACGCGAACGTAAGAAACCCCTCTTTTTCTAAGAAAACAGAAATAATATAAGACAGATGAAAACAAATTATATAAACAATTGTAAACAAAAAAAGAAATTATTGTTGAATAATTATGAGTTTTAAATGGACCGTAGAAAAATGAAGTAATTTTTAGTGAAGTAAAAATTACATAATTTCAATTCAGTATTTTAGATAAGTACTTACGTGAGAAGTATTTTCGAAAGTCGTAGTAAGAATTTCTAGATAAAAGATAATTTTAACTGGATCTACACTATAGGCTCGACCAGGGTTCGTCCGCGATCTCAGTCTGGTAAAATTATTTAAAACTCGTCCTAAGAGACAATTCAAAAAATATCTAATTGCATCGTTTTGACTAAAGTACACATCTCTCTTTTCATCACAGCTTTACCACAATTTGACAGAAAGAGACAAATTAGTACTTTAGTAACAAGGGTGATTAAATTAAATTGATTTAGTTTTTATGAATAAACTGTATGTTTATTATTTCTTTGGTACAATGTTTCTTTTTAACCAATTAGCGAGTTTAAATTACTACATGCATCAATCAATATTGTACAACTACAATCGAAACTGTTTCACTTTATTAACAGGCTGATAACTTCTTTTTCTGATTTATTCTTTATAAAAAAATAAGTGGCGCTACAACCTTTTCAGGTTTTTGTATGTTTCGTGATCCTTGGTTTTGTTCATCAAATAGGCACGTAGATGAGCCTTCTGTGCCTGACATACCCCGCCGACTTTTGTGTATATGGCAACTCGGTTTCTTTACAATTTTATACACCACCGTACGAGCGATTTTTAAAAAAATATACAGAAATTACATTGGTAAACAGCCGGGGTTCGAACCTACGACCCTAAGGATGAGAATAACATGCTGATACCACTACACCAAAACTGCTTTATATCTTTTATGTTAAATAATAATACAATAAAAAATAATAACAGTTTTATTTTATTAATCTACTTAATATTACATTTATTCTATCACTCTTCCTTTACTGTGCAGTCTTCTGCTTTGGAACTCCTTACCTCTTGGTATCAGACGAGCTGTCTTTAATTTTTTTTTTTTAAATCTTCTTTTTGAGCATTTATCTCCTGCCTCGTAATTAGCTACATATATATAATAGCTGTTGTGACTCGATAATCCTAGGATTAACTTTTACATATTTGTTTAAATATTATTACTAGCTGACCCGGAAAACGTCGTTTTGGACTGTAGGTATATAATTTCTAGGAAACAGTTTTTTAGTTCAATAAAAATAATTATCTACTATTATAAAAAATAGGGGTTGACTGTAGAGGGATGACAATTAAGGGTTGTATGTATTTTTGTATGCTGTATCATAAAAAAAATAAAACAAAAAGTTTTGTGTAAAAAATAAAAATTTAGGTGTGGGACCACCCTTAACATTTAGGGGGATGAAAAATAGATGTTGTCCGATTCTCAAACTTACTGAATATGCATAAATTTTTTTATAAGAATTGGTTAAGCCGTTTCGGAGGAGTATGGGAAAACAATTATTGTGACACGAGAATTTTATATATTAAATAGATTATTAACTTAGATTTTAGATTAACTTAGATTTTAGTTTACTTTAGTTATAGTTAGTGTTACATGTTATTTTACTTTTTTTTTTAAAAATTATTTATGCACTTCTTGTACTTTATCCTCTGTATGTGTTTCTTTCTATATTTTACCATACTAGGGTTGCCTGGAAGAAATCGCTTGTTAGCGATAACGCCGCCCGTTGCCTAATAACTTATGTAACCTACTTTTTTATATGTATGTTTTTGTATAAGGAACTGCTCCAGATGTGGTCAAGTTCACCGTACAAAATGTCCAGCCATGGGAGTCATCTGTAACAACTGCCACAAGCCGAATCACTTTGCCAAGTGTTGCCGCAGCACACATGTGAGATTCATAGAAGAAAAAAGTATGGGTAATCCCATTGATACTTATTTTCTAAATAGTCTTTTCACTAATGAGATTTCTGTCAGCCAAAGAAACCCTTATCATATAACTTTGTCCATAAATAGTAAGAATGTAGACTTTTTACTTGACACAGGTGCTGACACTAACATTTTATCATTTAACTCTTACAAAAAACTTAATTTGTCATTGAGTAGTTTAAAGAAAAGTAATCACAAACTTTCAACCTTTAGCGGTGAAGTATTACCTACAGTAGGTCAATGCATTCTGTCTGTCACACATAACAACAAAGTATACAATGTCAATTTCCACATTATAGATATACCTTGTAGAAATATTATTGGTCGCAACAGTTGTGAGAATTTAAAATTAGTCAAAAGAGTCCATAATGTCCAATTTCATGAGTCTGTCAATGTATCACAGCTTGTTGAATATAAAGATCTCTTCTCAGGAATAGGTTGTCTTAAAGATTACGAATGTCATTTGTCAATGAAGCCTGATGCTGTACCATCTATAGATGTCCATTCAGTCTCTTAGAACAATTAAAAGAAGAATAAGCCATGTTAGAAAAAGATCAAATTATAACCAAAGTCGAGGAACCTACTAAATGGGTTAGCTCAATTGTAATTGCCTCAAAAAAGAATGGTAAACTACGCCTGTGCATTGATCCAAGAAAACTTAATAAAGCCATTGTGCGTCCTCATTATCAATTTCCAACTATTGATGAAATTAAATCCAGCCTCTCTGGTACGCAAACAAAGGTTTTTATATGCTTAAATTAGATGAAGCTTCTTCAAAGCTATGTACATTCATCACACCTCAAGGTAGATATAGATTCCTAAGACTACCCTTCGGGATAAATGCAGCTCCAGAACTGTTTCATTCCATCATGACAAACAGATTCAGTGACATTTCAGGAGTCCAAATTATGATGGACGATTTCCTAATTTATGGTCAAACAAAAGAAGAACATGATTTTAGATTAAAACAAGTCTTAGATAGAGCTAGGGAGTTAGGAATAAAATTTAATAAAGAAAAGTCTAATATATCTAAAAGTAAAGGCAAGTACTTAAGACACATCTTTTCTAAAGATGGTGTGAAAGTTGATGAAAACAAAGTCAAAGCCATTTGCAGTATGCCACCCCCTACAAATGTCACAGAATTACAAAGATTTTTAGGTATGGTAACATACTTAGGCTCATACATAGAGAATCTGTCAGAAAAAACTTCTAATTTAAGAATGCTTTTGTCTAAAGAAAATGAATGGTCTTGGCAAGAGAGACATAACATAGAATTTAATGTATTAAAAGAGACTATAACTAAAGCCCCTGTCTTGACATATTATGATCAAAATAAACCTTTTACACTGTCAGTTGATTCGTCTAAAGATGCCATGGGTGCAGTGATTTGCCATGATAAACACCCCATTGCATATGCTTCAGCTTCATTAAGCTCATGTCAACAGTCATACTCTCAGATTGAGAAAGAGCTATTAGCAATCCTATTTGGTTGTACAAAGTTTCACCAATATGTCTATGGTCGCCACACTTTGGTTGAAACAGACCTCAAACCAATAGTATCTATAAAAAACCAATTTACAACATTCCACCCCGTCTTCAAAGAATAATGCTGAGATTACAACCATATGACCTCAATGTAACTTACAAACCAGGTAAATATCTTTATGTAGCTGATACTCTGCCCAGAGCAGCTTTACCAGAACAGTCATTACATGATCTTGATTCTGACCTAGATTTACATGTCAATTTAGTCATTAGATCACTGTCAGTTAGTCCAAATAAACTTAAATCTATTCAAGAACTAACTTCCCAAGACAAGGAATTGTCACTCTTAAGTAAATGTTGCATAGAAGGTTGGCCTGAACATAAAAAATTACTTCCAGACATCCTTAGGTCTTATTTTCCTTTAAAAACTGATATACACATTATTAATGGCATTGTCTTCAAAAACAACAGTGTCATTATACCAGTAGCCGTAACCGTAACCGTTGTCTTCCCTAAACATTGGTGATAAAATATACTTCAAGAAACAGCCAGACAGTATTTGGACACCTGGTACTGTTTCTGACATAGGTCCACAGCCTAGATCATATATAGTATATGATGTCTCCCCGGAAGGTACTTTTCGTCGTAATCGCCAACACATCCTACAACCAAAACTTTCACCCTCTGAGTCCCCTCCTAGTAGTAGTTCACTTCCATCCCCGTCAGTTCCACAAGATACTGATCCAACGTCCCCTTCCAATGTATCGCCGTCTTCTCCATCGAATTATCAATCCCCTGGTAGAAATAATCCTGTCCAAGAATCTAAAACAAACACATCACATACACCAAATACACGTACTCACCACACAACTTATTCTTCATTCGGCAGAGCTATCATAAAGGCCCGAAGATTTTGGTAATTAGTCTAGAATCTAGATTAAGTTCATAATTTGTACTTAGTTTGTAAATGTATTGTTTAATGTCTTTAACCTAATTTTGTTTTGTGTAGCTGTCAAAACACAGTTATGTCAATTTAGTAGACGTCAATGTGAGAACTGTCAAAATTGAAAATGTCAGTCAAGTCAATGTTCCGTACCATTATTTCAGTCTAATAGTATGTAAGAATTTTGTCAATGTAAAAAAAAACAAAAGTGTATACTTACGTACGTACTATGTTCCACTTCATGCCATGTTTTCTTTTCTTAATAAGGGAGATGTTACGTATCTATGATTTAATATTATCTATGGGTTTCCGTTTCCTGTAGTATGTCTCGGACCGCCTGTCATGGCTGAATATATGTTTATGAATAACAGTAATGTCGTCTTATTTTAATAACCGCTTACCTGGCCACCCACCATAACACGATACACGTTTCAATACATGACATGTTTGTGTTTGCCACATGCTGATAGTGTCTGATGACAATTATCATTAACATCTGCATTCTGCCTGAATAATAATATTTACACAATTATTATACACTTGGGTATAGTAAAACGTTACGGCGCGTTGCTCAATTATCTCCAAAAATTGCGTGACGTAATAGTTGAAAGCCGAATCCCTATCACCAAATTGCGCTTCTCAACATTACAAAATTTGTCAGCCAAATAGGTATATCGATCATCTTTCATTACTCACATTATTCTACATTTTTTACATCTAAAATACGTCATTATCTCATCACTATCTTTAATTAAATATGTTCAGATGAGGGAAGAGTTTACCGGATCGACGGAATGAACCTTAAATGATGGAATCGTATGTTATTCTTCAACCAACCAATGTTTTAATAGTTACATATTCTGCTATTCTATAAATCATTCAAATCGATCCTACCGTTCTCGAGTTATAAGTGTTCGAACAAACACTGTTTTGTATATTAAGTAGTTTTACTGTGTTAAAACGAAGTTAAAAGAAACAGTCGCGACATCTATTGGATATTACGTAAGTTTAGAAATTTGATATAGAGACATCTAGCGGAAAACGAATAAACTAAGTTGTCGATGCCAGTTTGGACCATTAATTTTGAAATTTAAGACACGTGAACTAATCATATACTACATTCATAGATGGCGTTGTTTCAGAAAATATTATGTATTGACAATGTCCTAGACATAATATTTGTTTTTACTAAAATTATTATAACTGTATCATTTGATTAGACATGTACACAAAATTTAATTTTTAAACACAATAACACGCAGACAGTACCTGTATATTATCTGCCGATCCCCACGATTTAAGCTGATCGCTATCATCTGATCTTCTATCAAGTTCCCTCTCTCGGGCAGACTTCGGCACATACGCTGAAGACCTGGTCGCACCTACGCCTAGGAAGTTACTGAGTTACTGAACGCCTCTGTCGTCTTCTTTACGCGAACGTAAGAAACCCCTCTTTTTCTAAGAAAACAGAAATAATATAAGACAGATGAAAACAAATTATATAAACAATTGTAAACAAAAAAAGAAATTATTGTTGAATAATTATGAGTTTTAAATGGACCGTAGAAAAATGAAGTAATTTTTAGTGAAGTAAAAATTACATAATTTCAATTCAGTATTTTAGATAAGTACTTACGTGAGAAGTATTTTCGAAAGTCGTAGTAAGAATTTCTAGATAAAAGATAATTTTAACTGGATCTACACTATAGGCTCGACCAGGGTTCGTCCGCGATCTCAGTCTGGTAAAATTATTTAAAACTCGTCCTAAGAGACAATTCAAAAAATATCTAATTGCATCGTTTTGACTAAAGTACACATCTCTCTTTTCATCACAGCTTTACCACAATTTGACAGAAAGAGACAAATTAGTACTTTAGTAACAAGGGTGATTAAATTAAATTGATTTAGTTTTTATGAATAAACTGTATGTTTATTATTTCTTTGGTACAATGTTTCTTTTTAACCAATTAGCGAGTTTAAATTACTACATGCATCAATCAATATTGTACAACTACAATCGAAACTGTTTCACTTTATTAACAGGCTGATAACTTCTTTTTCTGATTTATTCTTTATAAAAAAATAAGTGGCGCTACAACCTTTTCAGGTTTTTGTAGGTTTCGTGATCCTTGGTTTTGTTCATCAAATAGGCACGTAGATGAGCCTTCTGTGCCTGACATACCCCGCCGACTTTTGTGTATATGGCAACTCGGTTTCTTTACAATTTTATACACCACCGTACGAGCGATTTTTAAAAAAATATACAGAAATTACATTGGTAAACAGCCGGGGTTCGAACCTACGACCCTAAGGATGAGAATAACATGCTGATACCACTACACCAAAACTGCTTTATATCTTTTATGTTAAATAATAATACAATAAAAAATAATAACAGTTTTATTTTATTAATCTACTTAATATTACATTTATTCTATCACTCTTCCTTTACTGTGCAGTCTTCTGCTTTGGAACTCCTTACCTCTTGGTATCAGACGAGCTGTCTTTAATTTTTTTTTTTTAAATCTTCTTTTTGAGCATTTATCTCCTGCCTCGTAATTAGCTACATATATATAATAGCTGTTGTGACTCGATAATCCTAGGATTAACTTTTACATATTTGTTTAAATATTATTACTAGCTGACCCGGAAAACGTCGTTTTGGACTGTAGGTATATAATTTCTAGGAAACAGTTTTTTAGTTCAATAAAAATAATTATCTACTATTATAAAAAATAGGGGTTGACTGTAGAGGGATGACAATTAAGGGTTGTATGTATTTTTGTATGCTGTATCATAAAAAAAATAAAACAAAAAGTTTTGTGTAAAAAATAAAAATTTAGGTGTGGGACCACCCTTAACATTTAGGGGGATGAAAAATAGATGTTGTCCGATTCTCAAACTTACTAATTATGCATAAATTTTTTTATAAGAATTGGTTAAGCCGTTTCGGAGGAGTATGGGAAAACAATTATTGTGACACGAGAATTTTATATATTAAATAGATTATTAACTTAGATTTTAGATTAACTTAGATTTTAGTTTACTTTAGTTATAGTTAGTGTTACATGTTATTTTACTTTTTTTTTTAAAAATTATTTATGCACTTCTTGTACTTTATCCTCTGTATGTGTTTCTTTCTATATTTTACCATACTAGGGTTGCCTGGAAGAAATCGCTTGTTAGCGATAACGCCGCCCGTTGCCTAATAACTTATGTAACCTACTTTTTTATATGTATGTTTTTGTATAAGGAACTGCTCCAGATGTGGTCAAGTTCACCGTACAAAATGTCCAGCCATGGGAGTCATCTGTAACAACTGCCACAAGCCGAATCACTTTGCCAAGTGTTGCCGCAGCACACATGTGAGATTCATAGAAGAAAAAAGTATGGGTAATCCCATTGATACTTATTTTCTAAATAGTCTTTTCACTAATGAGATTTCTGTCAGCCAAAGAAACCCTTATCATATAACTTTGTCCATAAATAGTAAGAATGTAGACTTTTTACTTGACACAGGTGCTGACACTAACATTTTATCATTTAACTCTTACAAAAAACTTAATTTGTCATTGAGTAGTTTAAAGAAAAGTAATCACAAACTTTCAACCTTTAGCGGTGAAGTATTACCTACAGTAGGTCAATGCATTCTGTCTGTCACACATAACAACAAAGTATACAATGTCAATTTCCACATTATAGATATACCTTGTAGAAATATTATTGGTCGCAACAGTTGTGAGAATTTAAAATTAGTCAAAAGAGTCCATAATGTCCAATTTCATGAGTCTGTCAATGTATCACAGCTTGTTGAATATAAAGATCTCTTCTCAGGAATAGGTTGTCTTAAAGATTACGAATGTCATTTGTCAATGAAGCCTGATGCTGTACCATCTATAGATGTCCATTCAGTCTCTTAGAACAATTAAAAGAAGAATAAGCCATGTTAGAAAAAGATCAAATTATAACCAAAGTCGAGGAACCTACTAAATGGGTTAGCTCAATTGTAATTGCCTCAAAAAAGAATGGTAAACTACGCCTGTGCATTGATCCAAGAAAACTTAATAAAGCCATTGTGCGTCCTCATTATCAATTTCCAACTATTGATGAAATTAAATCCAGCCTCTCTGGTACGCAAACAAAGGTTTTTATATGCTTAAATTAGATGAAGCTTCTTCAAAGCTATGTACATTCATCACACCTCAAGGTAGATATAGATTCCTAAGACTACCCTTCGGGATAAATGCAGCTCCAGAACTGTTTCATTCCATCATGACAAACAGATTCAGTGACATTTCAGGAGTCCAAATTATGATGGACGATTTCCTAATTTATGGTCAAACAAAAGAAGAACATGATTTTAGATTAAAACAAGTCTTAGATAGAGCTAGGGAGTTAGGAATAAAATTTAATAAAGAAAAGTCTAATATATCTAAAAGTAAAGGCAAGTACTTAAGACACATCTTTTCTAAAGATGGTGTGAAAGTTGATGAAAACAAAGTCAAAGCCATTTGCAGTATGCCACCCCCTACAAATGTCACAGAATTACAAAGATTTTTAGGTATGGTAACATACTTAGGCTCATACATAGAGAATCTGTCAGAAAAAACTTCTAATTTAAGAATGCTTTTGTCTAAAGAAAATGAATGGTCTTGGCAAGAGAGACATAACATAGAATTTAATGTATTAAAAGAGACTATAACTAAAGCCCCTGTCTTGACATATTATGATCAAAATAAACCTTTTACACTGTCAGTTGATTCGTCTAAAGATGCCATGGGTGCAGTGATTTGCCATGATAAACACCCCATTGCATATGCTTCAGCTTCATTAAGCTCATGTCAACAGTCATACTCTCAGATTGAGAAAGAGCTATTAGCAATCCTATTTGGTTGTACAAAGTTTCACCAATATGTCTATGGTCGCCACACTTTGGTTGAAACAGACCTCAAACCAATAGTATCTATAAAAAACCAATTTACAACATTCCACCCCGTCTTCAAAGAATAATGCTGAGATTACAACCATATGACCTCAATGTAACTTACAAACCAGGTAAATATCTTTATGTAGCTGATACTCTGCCCAGAGCAGCTTTACCAGAACAGTCATTACATGATCTTGATTCTGACCTAGATTTACATGTCAATTTAGTCATTAGATCACTGTCAGTTAGTCCAAATAAACTTAAATCTATTCAAGAACTAACTTCCCAAGACAAGGAATTGTCACTCTTAAGTAAATGTTGCATAGAAGGTTGGCCTGAACATAAAAAATTACTTCCAGACATCCTTAGGTCTTATTTTCCTTTAAAAACTGATATACACATTATTAATGGCATTGTCTTCAAAAACAACAGTGTCATTATACCAGTAGCCGTAACCGTAACCGTTGTCTTCCCTAAACATTGGTGATAAAATATACTTCAAGAAACAGCCAGACAGTATTTGGACACCTGGTACTGTTTCTGACATAGGTCCACAGCCTAGATCATATATAGTATATGATGTCTCCCCGGAAGGTACTTTTCGTCGTAATCGCCAACACATCCTACAACCAAAACTTTCACCCTCTGAGTCCCCTCCTAGTAGTAGTTCACTTCCATCCCCGTCAGTTCCACAAGATACTGATCCAACGTCCCCTTCCAATGTATCGCCGTCTTCTCCATCGAATTATCAATCCCCTGGTAGAAATAATCCTGTCCAAGAATCTAAAACAAACACATCACATACACCAAATACACGTACTCACCACACAACTTATTCTTCATTCGGCAGAGCTATCATAAAGCCCCGAAGATTTTGGTAATTAGTCTAGAATCTAGATTAAGTTCATAATTTGTACTTAGTTTGTAAATGTATTGTTTAATGTCTTTAACCTAATTTTGTTTTGTGTAGCTGTCAAAACACAGTTATGTCAATTTAGTAGACGTCAATGTGAGAACTGTCAAAATTGAAAATGTCAGTCAAGTCAATGTTCCGTACCATTATTTCAGTCTAATAGTATGTAAGAATTTTGTCAATGTAAAAAAAAACTAAAGTGTATACTTACGTACGTACTATGTTCCACTTCATGCCATGTTTTCTTTTCTTAATAAGGGAGATGTTACGTATCTATGATTTAATATTATCTATGGGTTTCCGTTTCCTGTAGTATGTCTCGGACCGCCTGTCATGGCTGAATATATGTTTATGAATAACAGTAATGTCGTCTTATTTTAATAACCGCTTACCTGGCCACCCACCATAACACGATACACGTTTCAATACATGACATGTTTGTGTTTGCCACATGCTGATAGTGTCTGATGACAATTATCATTAACATCTGCATTCTGCCTGAATAATAATATTTACACAATTATTATACACTTGGGTATAGTAAAACGTTACGGCGCGTTGCTCAATTATCTCCAAAAATTGCGTGACGTAATAGTTGAAAGCCGAATCCCTATCACCAAATTGCGCTTCTCAACATTACAAAATTTGTCAGCCAAATAGGTATATCGATCATCTTTCATTACTCACATTATTCTACATTTTTTACATCTAAAATACGTCATTATCTCATCACTATCTTTAATTAAATATGTTCAGATGAGGGAAGAGTTTACCGGATCGACGGAATGAACCTTAAATGATGGAATCGTATGTTATTCTTCAACCAACCAATGTTTTAATAGTTACATATTCTGCTATTCTATAAATCATTCAAATCGATCCTACCGTTCTCGAGTTATAAGTGTTCGAACAAACACTGTTTTGTATATTAAGTAGTTTTACTGTGTTAAAACGAAGTTAAAAGAAACAGTCGCGACATCTATTGGATATTACGTAAGTTTAGAAATTTGATATAGAGACATCTAGCGGAAAACGAATAAACTAAGTTGTCGATGCCAGTTTGGACCATTAATTTTGAAATTTAAGACACGTGAACTAATCATATACTACATTCATAGATGGCGTTGTTTCAGAAAATATTATGTATTGACAATGTCCTAGACATAATATTTGTTTTTACTAAAATTATTATAACTGTATCATTTGATTAGACATGTACACAAAATTTAATTTTTAAACACAATAACACGCAGACAGTACCTGTATATTATCTGCCGATCCCCACGATTTAAGCTGATCGCTATCATCTGATCTTCTATCAAGTTCCCTCTCTCGGGCAGACTTCGGCACATACGCTGAAGACCTGGTCGCACCTACGCCTAGGAAGTTACTGAGTTACTGAACGCCTCTGTCGTCTTCTTTACGCGAACGTAAGAAACCCCTCTTTTTCTAAGAAAACAGAAATAATATAAGACAGATAAAAACAAATTATATAAACAATTGTAAACAAAAAAAGAAATTATTGTTGAATAATTATGAGTTTTAAATGGACCGTAGAAAAATGAAGTAATTTTTAGTGAAGTAAAAATTACATAATTTCAATTCAGTATTTTAGATAAGTACTTACGTGAGAAGTATTTTCGAAAGTCGTAGTAAGAATTTCTAGATAAAAGATAATTTTAACTGGATCTACACTATAGGCTCGACCAGGGTTCGTCCGCGATCTCAGTCTGGTAAAATTATTTAAAACTCGTCCTAAGAGACAATTCAAAAAATATCTAATTGCATCGTTTTGACTAAAGTACACATCTCTCTTTTCATCACAGCTTTACCACAATTTGACAGAAAGAGACAAATTAGTACTTTAGTAACAAGGGTGATTAAATTAAATTGATTTAGTTTTTATGAATAAACTGTATGTTTATTATTTCTTTGGTACAATGTTTCTTTTTAACCAATTAGCGAGTTTAAATTACTACATGCATCAATCAATATTGTACAACTACAATCGAAACTGTTTCACTTTATTAACAGGCTGATAACTTCTTTTTCTGATTTATTCTTTATAAAAAAATAAGTGGCGCTACAACCTTTTCAGGTTTTTGTATGTTTCGTGATCCTTGGTTTTGTTCATCAAATAGGCACGTAGATGAGCCTTCTGTGCCTGACATACCCCGCCGACTTTTGTGTATATGGCAACTCGGTTTCTTTACAATTTTATACACCACCGTACGAGCGATTTTTAAAAAAATATACAGAAATTACATTGGTAAACAGCCGGGGTTCGAACCTACGACCCTAAGGATGAGAATAACATGCTGATACCACTACACCAAAACTGCTTTATATCTTTTATGTTAAATAATAATACAATAAAAAATAATAACAGTTTTATTTTATTAATCTACTTAATATTACATTTATTCTATCACTCTTCCTTTACTGTGCAGTCTTCTGCTTTGGAACTCCTTACCTCTTGGTATCAGACGAGCTGTCTTTAATTTTTTTTTTTTAAATCTTCTTTTTGAGCATTTATCTCCTGCCTCGTAATTAGCTACATATATATAATAGCTGTTGTGACTCGATAATCCTAGGATTAACTTTTACATATTTGTTTAAATATTATTACTAGCTGACCCGGAAAACGTCGTTTTGGACTGTAGGTATATAATTTCTAGGAAACATTTTTTTAGTTCAATAAAAATAATTATCTACTATTATAAAAAATAGGGGTTGATCGTAGAGGGATGACAATTAAGGGTTGTATGTATTTTTGTATGCTGTATCATAAAAAAAATAAAACAAAAAGTTTTGTGTAAAAAATAAAAATTTAGGTGTGGGACCACCCTTAACATTTAGGGGGATGAAAAATAGATGTTGTCCGATTCTCAAACTTACTGAATATGCATAAAAATTTTTATAAGAATTGGTTAAGCCGTTTCGGAGGAGTATGGGAAAACAATTATTGTGACACGAGAATTTTATATATTAAATAGATTATTAACTTAGATTTTAGATTAACTTAGATTTTAGTTTACTTTAGTTATAGTTAGTGTTACATGTTATTTTACGATTTTTTTTTAAAAATTATTTATGCACTTCTTGTACTTTATCCTCTGTATGTGTTTCTTTCTATATTTTACCATACTAGGGTTGCCTGGAAGAAATCGCTTGTTAGCGATAACGCCGCCCGTTGCCTAATAACTTATGTAACCTACTTTTTTATATGTATGTTTTTGTATAAGGAACTGCTCCAGATGTGGTCAAGTTCACCGTACAAAATGTCCAGCCATGGGAGTCATCTGTAACAACTGCCACAAGCCGAATCACTTTGCCAAGTGTTGCCGCAGCACACATGTGAGATTCATAGAAGAAAAAAGTATGGGTAATCCCATTGATACTTATTTTCTAAATAGTCTTTTCACTAATGAGATTTCTGTCAGCCAAAGAAACCCTTATCATATAACTTTGTCCATAAATAGTAAGAATGTAGACTTTTTACTTGACACAGGTGCTGACACTAACATTTTATCATTTAACTCTTACAAAAAACTTAATTTGTCATTGAGTAGTTTAAAGAAAAGTAATCACAAACTTTCAACCTTTAGCGGTGAAGTATTACCTACAGTAGGTCAATGCATTCTGTCTGTCACACATAACAACAAAGTATACAATGTCAATTTCCACATTATAGATATACCTTGTAGAAATATTATTGGTCGCAACAGTTGTGAGAATTTAAAATTAGTCAAAAGAGTCCATAATGTCCAATTTCATGAGTCTGTCAATGTATCACAGCTTGTTGAATATAAAGATCTCTTCTCAGGAATAGGTTGTCTTAAAGATTACGAATGTCATTTGTCAATGAAGCCTGATGCTGTACCATCTATAGATGTCCATTCAGTCTCTTAGAACAATTAAAAGAAGAATAAGCCATGTTAGAAAAAGATCAAATTATAACCAAAGTCGAGGAACCTACTAAATGGGTTAGCTCAATTGTAATTGCCTCAAAAAAGAATGGTAAACTACGCCTGTGCATTGATCCAAGAAAACTTAATAAAGCCATTGTGCGTCCTCATTATCAATTTCCAACTATTGATGAAATTAAATCCAGCCTCTCTGGTACGCAAACAAAGGTTTTTATATGCTTAAATTAGATGAAGCTTCTTCAAAGCTATGTACATTCATCACACCTCAAGGTAGATATAGATTCCTAAGACTACCCTTCGGGATAAATGCAGCTCCAGAACTGTTTCATTCCATCATGACAAACAGATTCAGTGACATTTCAGGAGTCCAAATTATGATGGACGATTTCCTAATTTATGGTCAAACAAAAGAAGAACATGATTTTAGATTAAAACAAGTCTTAGATAGAGCTAGGGAGTTAGGAATAAAATTTAATAAAGAAAAGTCTAATATATCTAAAAGTAAAGGCAAGTACTTAAGACACATCTTTTCTAAAGATGGTGTGAAAGTTGATGAAAACAAAGTCAAAGCCATTTGCAGTATGCCACCCCCTACAAATGTCACAGAATTACAAAGATTTTTAGGTATGGTAACATACTTAGGCTCATACATAGAGAATCTGTCAGAAAAAACTTCTAATTTAAGAATGCTTTTGTCTAAAGAAAATGAATGGTCTTGGCAAGAGAGACATAACATAGAATTTAATGTATTAAAAGAGACTATAACTAAAGCCCCTGTCTTGACATATTATGATCAAAATAAACCTTTTACACTGTCAGTTGATTCGTCTAAAGATGCCATGGGTGCAGTGATTTGCCATGATAAACACCCCATTGCATATGCTTCAGCTTCATTAAGCTCATGTCAACAGTCATACTCTCAGATTGAGAAAGAGCTATTAGCAATCCTATTTGGTTGTACAAAGTTTCACCAATATGTCTATGGTCGCCACACTTTGGTTGAAACAGACCTCAAACCAATAGTATCTATAAAAAACCAATTTACAACATTCCACCCCGTCTTCAAAGAATAATGCTGAGATTACAACCATATGACCTCAATGTAACTTACAAACCAGGTAAATATCTTTATGTAGCTGATACTCTGCCCAGAGCAGCTTTACCAGAACAGTCATTACATGATCTTGATTCTGACCTAGATTTACATGTCAATTTAGTCATTAGATCACTGTCAGTTAGTCCAAATAAACTTAAATCTATTCAAGAACTAACTTCCCAAGACAAGGAATTGTCACTCTTAAGTAAATGTTGCATAGAAGGTTGGCCTGAACATAAAAAATTACTTCCAGACATCCTTAGGTCTTATTTTCCTTTAAAAACTGATATACACATTATTAATGGCATTGTCTTCAAAAACAACAGTGTCATTATACCAGTAGCCGTAACCGTAACCGTTGTCTTCCCTAAACATTGGTGATAAAATATACTTCAAGAAACAGCCAGACAGTATTTGGACACCTGGTACTGTTTCTGACATAGGTCCACAGCCTAGATCATATATAGTATATGATGTCTCCCCGGAAGGTACTTTTCGTCTTAATCGCCAACACATCCTACAACCAAAACTTTCACCCTCTGAGTCCCCTCCTAGTAGTAGTTCACTTCCATCCCCGTCAGTTCCACAAGATACTGATCCAACGTCCCCTTCCAATGTATCGCCGTCTTCTCCATCGAATTATCAATCCCCTGGTAGAAATAATCCTGTCCAAGAATCTAAAACAAACACATCACATACACCAAATACACGTACTCACCACACAACTTATTCTTCATTCGGCAGAGCTATCATAAAGCCCCGAAGATTTTGGTAATTAGTCTAGAATCTAGATTAAGTTCATAATTTGTACTTAGTTTGTAAATGTATTGTTTAATGTCTTTAACCTAATTTTGTTTTGTGTAGCTGTCAAAACACAGTTATGTCAATTTAGTAGACGTCAATGTGAGAACTGTCAAAATTGAAAATGTCAGTCAAGTCAATGTTCCGTACCATTATTTCAGTCTAATAGTATGTAAGAATTTTGTCAATGTAAAAAAAAACAAAAGTGTATACTTACGTACGTACTATGTTCCACTTCATGCCATGTTTTCTTTTCTTAATAAGGGAGATGTTACGTATCTATGATTTAATATTATCTATGGGTTTCCGTTTCCTGTAGTATGTCTCGGACCGCCTGTCATGGCTGAACATATGTTTATGAATAACAGTAATGTCGTCTTATTTTAATAACCGCTTACCTGGCCACCCACCATAACACGATACACGTTTCAATACATGACATGTTTGTGTTTGCCACATGCTGATAGTGTCTGATGACAATTATCATTAACATCTGTATTCTGCCTGAATAATAATATTTACACAATTATTATACACTTGGGTATAGTAAAACGTTACG
Organism: Pieris napi; assembly: GCF_905475465.1. Classification (NCBI taxonomy): domain Eukaryota; kingdom Metazoa; phylum Arthropoda; class Insecta; order Lepidoptera; family Pieridae; genus Pieris; species Pieris napi. The sequence continues at coordinate 357,285 of NW_025920860.1, read as the reverse complement.
GCGCGTTGCTCAATTATCTCCAAAAATTGCGTGACGTAATAGTTGAAAGCCGAATCCCTATCACCAAATTGCGCTTCTCAACATTACAAAATTTGTCAGCCAAATAGGTATATCGATCATCTTTCATTACTCACATTATTCTACATTTTTTACATCTAAAATACGTCATTATCTCATCACTATCTTTAATTAAATATGTTCAGATGAGGGAAGAGTTTACCGGATCGACGGAATGAACCTTAAATGATGGAATCGTATGTTATTCTTCAACCAACCAATGTTTTAATAGTTACATATTCTGCTATTCTATAAATCATTCAAATCGATCCTACCGTTCTCGAGTTATAAGTGTTCGAACAAACACTGTTTTGTATATTAAGTAGTTTTACTGTGTTAAAACGAAGTTAAAAGAAACAGTCGTGACATCTATTGGATATTACGTAAGTTTAGAAATTTGATATAGAGACATCTAGCGGAAAACGAATAAACTAAGTTGTCGATGCCAGTTTGGACCATTAATTTTGAAATTTAAGACACGTGAACTAATCATATACTACATTCATAGATGGCGTTGTTTCAGAAAATATTATGTATTGACAATGTCCTAGACATAATATTTGTTTTTACTAAAATTATTATAACTGTATCATTTGATTAGACATGTACACAAAATTTAATTTTTAAACACAATAACACGCAGACAGTACCTGTATATTATCTGCCGATCCCCACGATTTAAGCTGATCGCTATCATCTGATCTTCTATCAAGTTCCCTCTCTCGGGCAGACTTCGGCACATACGCTGAAGACCTGGTCGCACCTACGCCTAGGAAGTTACTGAGTTACTGAACGCCTCTGTCGTCTTCTTTACGCGAACGTAAGAAACCCCTCTTTTTCTAAGAAAACAGAAATAATATAAGACAGATAAAAACAAATTATATAAACAATTGTAAACAAAAAAAGAAATTATTGTTGAATAATTATGAGTTTTAAATGGACCGTAGAAAAATGAAGTAATTTTTAGTGAAGTAAAAATTACATAATTTCAATTCAGTATTTTAGACAAGTACTTACGTGAGAAGTATTTTCGAAAGTCGTAGTAAGAATTTCTAGATAAAAGATAATTTTAACTGGATCTACACTATAGGCTCGACCAGGGTTCGTCCGCGATCTCAGTCTGGTAAAATTATTTAAAACTCGTCCTAAGAGACAATTCAAAAAATATCTAATTGCATCGTTTTGACTAAAGTACACATCTCTCTTTTCATCACAGCTTTACCACAATTTGACAGAAAGAGACAAATTAGTACTTTAGTAACAAGGGTGATTAAATTAAATTGATTTAGTTTTTATGAATAAACTGTATGTTTATTATTTCTTTGGTACAATGTTTCTTTTTAACCAATTAGCGAGTTTAAATTACTACATGCATCAATCAATATTGTACAACTACAATCGAAACTGTTTCACTTTATTAACAGGCTGATAACTTCTTTTTCTGATTTATTCTTTATAAAAAAATAAGTGGCGCTACAACCTTTTCAGGTTTTTGTATGTTTCGTGATCCTTGGTTTTGTTCATCAAATAGGCACGTAGCACGTATGAGCCTTCTGTGCCTGACATACCCCGCCGACTTTTGTGTATATGGCAACTCGGTTTCTTTACAATTTTATACACCACCGTACGAGCGATTTTTAAAAAAATATACAGAAATTACATTGGTAAACAGCCGGGGTTCGAACCTACGACCCTAAGGATGAGAATAACATGCTGATACCACTACACCAAAACTGCTTTATATCTTTTATGTTAAATAATAATACAATAAAAAATAATAACAGTTTTATTTTATTAATCTACTTAATATTACATTTATTCTATCACTCTTCCTTTACTGTGCAGTCTTCTGCTTTGGAACTCCTTACCTCTTGGTATCAGACGAGCTGTCTTTAATTTTTTTTTTTTAAATCTTCTTTTTGAGCATTTATCTCCTGCCTCGTAATTAGCTACATATATATAATAGCTGTTGTGACTCGATAATCCTAGGATTAACTTTTACATATTTGTTTAAATATTATTACTAGCTGACCCGGAAAACGTCGTTTTGGACTGTAGGTATATAATTTCTAGGAAACATTTTTTTAGTTCAATAAAAATAATTATCTACTATTATAAAAAATAGGGGTTGATCGTAGAGGGATGACAATTAAGGGTTGTATGTATTTTTGTATGCTGTATCATAAAAAAAATAAAACAAAAAGTTTTGTGTAAAAAATAAAAATTTAGGTGTGGGACCACCCTTAACATTTAGGGGGATGAAAAATAGATGTTGTCCGATTCTCAAACTTACTGAATATGCATAAAAATTTTTATAAGAATTGGTTAAGCCGTTTCGGAGGAGTATGGGAAAACAATTATTGTGACACGAGAATTTTATATATTAAATAGATTATTAACTTAGATTTTAGATTAACTTAGATTTTAGTTTACTTTAGTTATAGTTAGTGTTACATGTTATTTTACGATTTTTTTTTAAAAATTATTTATGCACTTCTTGTACTTTATCCTCTGTATGTGTTTCTTTCTATATTTTACCATACTAGGGTTGCCTGGAAGAAATCGCTTGTTAGCGATAACGCCGCCCGTTGCCTAATAACTTATGTAACCTACTTTTTTATATGTATGTTTTTGTATAAGGAACTGCTCCAGATGTGGTCAAGTTCACCGTACAAAATGTCCAGCCATGGGAGTCATCTGTAACAACTGCCACAAGCCGAATCACTTTGCCAAGTGTTGCCGCAGCACACATGTGAGATTCATAGAAGAAAAAAGTATGGGTAATCACATTGATACTTATTTTCTAAATAGTCTTTTCACTAATGAGATTTCTGTCAGCCAAAGAAACCCTTATCATATAACTTTGTCCATAAATAGTAAGAATGTAGACTTTTTACTTGACACAGGTGCTGACACTAACATTTTATCATTTAACTCTTACAAAAAACTTAATTTGTCATTGAGTAGTTTAAAGAAAAGTAATCACAAACTTTCAACCTTTAGCGGTGAAGTATTACCTACAGTAGGTCAATGCATTCTGTCTGTCACACATAACAACAAAGTATACAATGTCAATTTCCACATTATAGATATACCTTGTAGAAATATTATTGGTCGCAACAATTGTGAGAATTTAAAATTAGTCAAAAGAGTCCATAATGTCCAATTTCATGAGTCTGTCAATGTATCACAGCTTGTTGAATATAAAGATCTCTTCTCAGGAATAGGTTGTCTTAAAGATTACGAATGTCATTTGTCAATGAAGCCTGATGCTGTACCATCTATAGATGTCCATTCAGTCTCTTAGAACAATTAAAAGAAGAATAAGCCATGTTAGAAAAAGATCAAATTATAACCAAAGTCGAGGAACCTACTAAATGGGTTAGCTCAATTGTAATTGCCTCAAAAAAGAATGGTAAACTACGCCTGTGCATTGATCCAAGAAAACTTAATAAAGCCATTGTGCGTCCTCATTATCAATTTCCAACTATTGATGAAATTAAATCCAGCCTCTCTGGTACGCAAACAAAGGTTTTTATATGCTTAAATTAGATGAAGCTTCTTCAAAGCTATGTACATTCATCACACCTCAAGGTAGATATAGATTCCTAAGACTACCCTTCGGGATAAATGCAGCTCCAGAACTGTTTCATTCCATCATGACAAACAGATTCAGTGACATTTCAGGAGTCCAAATTATGATGGACGATTTCCTAATTTATGGTCAAACAAAAGAAGAACATGATTTTAGATTAAAACAAGTCTTAGATAGAGCTAGGGAGTTAGGAATAAAATTTAATAAAGAAAAGTCTAATATATCTAAAAGTAAAGGCAAGTACTTAAGACACATCTTTTCTAAAGATGGTGTGAAAGTTGATGAAAACAAAGTCAAAGCCATTTGCAGTATGCCACCCCCTACAAATGTCACAGAATTACAAAGATTTTTAGGTATGGTAACATACTTAGGCTCATACATAGAGAATCTGTCAGAAAAAACTTCTAATTTAAGAATGCTTTTGTCTAAAGAAAATGAATGGTCTTGGCAAGAGAGACATAACATAGAATTTAATGTATTAAAAGAGACTATAACTAAAGCCCCTGTCTTGACATATTATGATCAAAATAAACCTTTTACACTGTCAGTTGATTCGTCTAAAGATGCCAAGATGCAACACAGTACGGTGTATGATTTGACTTATTTGATCTGATAGGTTTATTTAGTGGTCAGTTGGTTTTTGTTATGTGGTTTCATAGACATGAACCATTTTAACTAGCGAAACTGTGGCTTCGGCCGTCTCGATTATGTCCGGTGTAGTGTCTATGGAAATATAAGATAGTTTTCAAAATCAGTTAACAGATCTGTCAATGGCACAAATATTATATATATACTACGTATATTATACTATACTATACTACGTTAGTTATATAATACTATCCCAGCCCTATATGTCAAAATACATTTCATCTTGAGAGCTGTCAAAATTGCCGAACTAAAGAAATAAATACCTCGTTACTAGAATTTCCAAACGCGAACATTGTAACAAATATGGCGCCAATTCGTCTATTTATTAAAAAAAGGTTTATTTGCCAACGGGCATTGCATTAATATCTATAAATAATAAAAACGAATTGTCTGTAACAGGCAGGCTAAACTATATATATATATATGATTTAAAAACGAAAAATATTGTTATGATAAATATATATATATGTACATATATATCTGCAAATCTGTGATGGAAGGGTTTAATTTCAGCGTAAATTTATAAGCTAACATAAACATTCTAGGGATACTAGAACCTAGGACGGTTCTACGAAGAGATCTAGATGAAAAGTTTGACAGCCTAAACTTCAGACAATGTTATCAAAACCACTTTAAAATTTTAATATTTCTTTACCCATAAACCCTATTTATATGCAAATTGAATTTCAATTCGGCATTGCTTAATTGAAATCAAATTTTTACGAGGTAATTGTCGAGCGGCCCGGAATGCAGTAATTGCTACCAGAATTATAATAGATTGTCCATAGACACGTGTAACATCATTTTCATTCTGTATACTTAGAGGCTTAATTACCGCGCCAACGAATGACGTTCGATATTTAAATTTTTAAACAACATTTTTGACTGTCAAACTTTATTTAAAATAAGAACATTGTCTTCAAGGAATAAATTATGTTTTTGATGTTCTAAATTTAAAAAAGGCCTTTTACAAAATCTATCTAAATATGTATGCGAACGCAACTTCGAACAGCACTGAGTCAAAGTCAAGACGTAGTCAAGTATAAGTACTGCATGTCAAATACAATACGATTTTCATCTTAAGTCTTTCAATAAGATGATATTTGATGGTAATCCGACTCAATAGCTCCGAGGTATGACTATCATCGATACCACCAGAACAGTAATTGATATATTCATACATTTCTTTTTCTTTCACCAAAATATAGAGTATACAGTATATATTTGGGGAAAGGATAATGAAAACCCATAACATTATTACCGGGTTCAAATCGACTCAATTCGCTACTTTAACCGACTATTTGGCATCGTAATTATTTGCAAGTTGCGCACGCGCCGGTTTTTATTAGGGTCTGATTCGCACATGCAAGATATTTTACGTAGCAATTTTTATCGAATCGTGTCACTGCGTATTTATTAGATATAGTTTGTGAGTAACAAAGACAATTTCAGGCTAAACTTAAATCTTGTTGCACATATTTTAACAAAAGTATTAATTAAAAACAAGTTAAAAATAAAATCAAAATAAAAACCACGTCCCTTTTGGTGTGCATTTTCAAAATATGTAAAGTATGCAAAACGTTGGGATAATTTTAAAGTTATAATTAAAGATTATATGTGAAATTTGTTTTAATGTAAGTTTAATAATAAATATGTCAATGAGAACAGATTAAAGTACTTATTTACAGCTCAATTAAAGAGTATATTTAAATTACTCCTTTTATTGTATCTTCTTTTAAAATTATTATGAATATAAGATGACATCAATATGGAACAGATTTAGGTACAAAATGGAAGTTCGATAATTATATCACACTCGTACCATTCGATATAATTTTTGTTAACATAATAAGACCCGCCATCTAATTTAAATCGCCAAAGAGTACGAAACAGCCAATTATTCCTGAAAGGAGGTTGTAATGAATTCGATCTCGTCATGAACTTTTTGTAAACAAAAACAAATTAAGAACAACGGTTATTTTGCTACCTGTGGGTTCTCTTTGGTTGACTTTTTGCTTCAATCTCATAAATTCTGATGGATTCTAATTAAATAACGAGTGTATTTTAAATTATAACACAATAAACTTTGCTCGCGGTCGTTCACAACTTGCGCTTTTCTTCTCGTGATAGATGACAATTTACATTAAACATCTGATGATTGTTCAGGGGCTTTAGACAAAATCAGTTTCGACTGGCGTGGCCTATCACCGCCGAAGGAATTTGTATGAGAATGGCATTAACTTTGTCACGTGACCATTTTCATACAAATTCGTTTGGTGTTAGTGGGCCAAGTCTGACGCAAATTCTTTTATCTCAATACCCTGTTCTCTATATGATAATTCAATGTTAATTGGGAACTTGCATGCTATACATTATCTGTTCAAGAAAATCGTAAACATAAAAGTCGGTAACGAGTCTTAGTAAAGAGGTAATTCATTTGAATTAAGAATCAATAGAAAATCGAAATAACAGATTGACGGGATAATCGGTTTATAATAAGCATTCGATGTATTGATATGAAAGTATCGATTTTGATTATCAATCAGAATAAAGCACGGCTGTTTGATTTTAATAAACAGGTACCGTTGTATGCGTTATACAGGGTGGGCCATAAGGGTGTTGGCGGTTTCAATATTCAATTAAAAAAAAACTACGAGACATAACAAAAATATATTTGTATTTTTAAAAACTAGAAACACAGGAATTTTAAGACCTAAAAATAGTGTTGTCCTAATGACCTCCCTCGACTGCTTGGCACTCTAGGAACCGAAGTCGCAAATTTTGGAAAACTCGTTTAAAAGTTGTTTTCGGTATTTTGCTACTTTCCCGAATAATATTCGTCTTCAGCTGCTCCAAATTGGTCGGATTATTTTCGGAGACTACCGATTTGGGGTAGCCCCATAGAAAATAATCGCATGGAGAGAGATCGGGGCCACGTGGTGGCCATTCAATATCCCCCTTTTCAAAATGAGTTTTCCGGGAAACACATTTTTCAGCAGCTCTATGGATACCCTAGCCGTATGACATGTGGCCCCATCCTGTTGAAACCACATCCCCGAGGTATTGCCTTGAAGTTCTTGCAAAGCTGGCACCAAAAAGTCTTTTATCATGTTGCAATAATTGTTAGCCTTAACCATCATCGCTTGCCTGAACTGAAACATGAACTCGCTCCACAATGTCGGTTGATCTTGCAGAAGCTGGGCGACCACTAGGCGTAATTGGTACTTGTTCGAAATACATAATTTTAATTTTATTTAATTTGATGAGGGTGATCTCAAATATTTTTACACGGCCGATCGACACATGGTTAGTCGTTGTTGAGCTTGTCGGGTTACGTGTTCTCGTGCGTCTAGCATTTTTTTTTTTTTTGGATATATACTTTTGTTAAATATAGATGATTATAGACACGTCCACTATTTAAAATTGTATTGTATGTATTGTGAGTGTTATAGTGCGTGTTTGAGAACTATTGAGGCAAGGTATCAATAATTATCATCAGTCTAACCTCTTTTTGTGCCCATACTAACACTATTTTTCCTGTGAAGAGACATTGACGAGGTATGTACTCAGGACTTATTATTTTAATATGAATTGTGTATCGACGGCCACCGAACCGTTCTTTGTGGTACAGTACTGTTGAGCCGGTTGTTTCGAACATTCTGATCCATTTCCGTATCACATTGGCGCTTGGAACTTCACTTAAATCGCGTAAACCGTGTTCATGTCGATACAAACGTGCAGAAATTACAGATTTATTGTTTTCGTAATACGCTCGGATACAAAATGCACGCTGCGCTCCCGTGTACGGCTCCATGGCGACTAAATTTCCAGGAAGCGGGGCAGCTAACAACATATGCCGCAGCTGCCCCGCGCCACGCGTTTCCGAGAAATTGAAGAATTAAATCGCCAACACCTTTATGGCCCACCCTGTACATGTATATAAATTTAACCATATTTTCTGTGTTTATTAGATAAAACTTATCGTAAACTCTGTTACAACTGTAGGCAGGGACATAGAACACTTCTAGGGCCTGAATAGGGTCTCACTTTAATGCCATTTTTTCACAATTTATTTTTATAAAATTTAAAGAAGAAAATCTTTAACATATATAATTTAAAGAGGCAAAGTTCTGACTTTGGCTGTGTGACCTATGAAGCGAACGCTACATAAACCCACCCACCCTTTTATAGATTTGCTCTTATTATAAAATGATACATTAATTTTAATTTTTTACTAAGCTGTAATGACGCTTACGTCCTTTTCTTCTGAGTTGGTGCTTCTGAGAAGATCTTTCCCTTGGGTGAGATCTGAGACTGATCAAGAGTCCTGACCGCTCTAGGCTGTTATCAGGATGCGCCCTAGTGACAAATGTGTTACGGTCGGTCTCAAATGTAGTATATTAGTTTTGACTTCATATTATTATATTCATATTATTATATTTTTTAATCTTTATAATTAAAGATTATATGTGAAATTTGTTTTAATGTAAGTTTAATAATAAATATGTCAATGAGAACAGATTAAAGTACTTATTTACAGCACAAAAAATATGCGTGTACTAGTGTACACACGTAAGAAGTGTAACTTCTTTATGACCTTATTTTTCGAAAAATTATCTATATGCAACTTTACAGAAATTGGTTAAATAAAGTTAAATTAGATAAAGTTTAACAAAAGGCTTTTAATATCACAGACTTGAATACAAATAATACAATTATTTCATTTTACCTTATTACCACTAAGATTATTACAGAATTTCATAAATTGTAATAGAATTTTTAGTATCATTGTTATTATACATTTTTGTTATTAAGGCCTACAACGCACTAGCGGCTGGCCGTGATGCGGTGTGCCGCTGCGGCAGGCCGCAGTATATACGGTCTGCGTACTACGTGGAATAAGTGATACATGTATCTTATGTTCCATAATAAACATATTTTATTTTTTTATTTTTTTACTCTTTTAAAATAGGTTTACAATATTTTGTTTACATTTGTTAAATAATTATATGTGATGACGTAGGTAGGACGGCTAACCGCGCCGAGTGCGTGGAGGGGACGCGGCGCGCCGCATCATTGAACCGGTGCGGCTCGCCGCAGCTCCAGATCAACCGGAGCGGTTGACGGTTGACCGCAAGTCAGTGCGTTGTTATCGTGCGGTTTCATGTAATAATCGATGTGCGGCCCGCCGCAGCGGCACACCGCATTGCGGCCAGCCGCTAGTGCGTTGTAGGTCTAATGGTTTAGAATCTCTTTGAATAGGGACAAGAAAAAGACGCACGTAACGGTCAAATGTGACGCGTAACCGAAACATGTGACGCGTAACCGAAAAATGTGACGCGTAACGAAAAAATGTTACACAAAATTTTTTTCCAACCCCGATAAAGAAGTTTCACTTCAAAAAAATAATAATACATTAATAAGTTATGAACCCAGGACTTATACTACCGAACAATTATTTACTATTATTGAAGTGAAACTTCTTTATCGGGGTTAGAAAAAAATTTAGTGTAAAATTTTTTCGTTACGCGTCACATTTTTCGGTTACGCGTCACATGTTTCGGTTACGCGTCACATTTGACCGTTACGTGCGTCTTTTTTTTGTCCCTATTCAAAGAGATTCTAAACCATTAGACCTACAACGCACTAGCGGCTGGCCGCAATGCGGTGTGCCGCTGCGGCGGGCCGCACATCGATTATTACATGAAACCGCACGATAACAACGCACTGACTTGCGGTCAACCGTCAACCGCTCCGGTTGATCTGGAGCTGCGGCGAGCCGCACCAGTTCAATGATGCGGCGCGCCACGTCCCCTCCACGCACTCGGCGCGGTTAGCCGTCCTACCTACGTCATCACATATAATTATTTAACAAATGTAAACAAAATATTGTAAACCTATCTTAAAAGAGTAAAAAATAAAAAAATAAAATATGTTTATTATGGAACATAAGATACATGTATCACTTATTCCACGTCATTAAATTTGAATTTGTAATATTTCAAGAACGACAAGCACTGACGAGTGACGATTGCGGCAGACCGCAATAGGACCGCAATAGGGACGGTTAGCCGGAATACGGCATGCCGCTACGGCAGACCGTATATACTGCGGCCTGCCGCAGCGGCATACCGCATCACGGCCAGCCGCTAGTGCGTTGTAGGCCTTAATAACAAAAATGTATAATAACGGTGTTACCGTGACCATGATACTAAAAATTCTATTACAATTTATGAAATTCTGTAATAATCTTAGTGGTAATAAGGTAAAATGAAATAATTGTATTATTTGTATTCAAGTCTGTGATATTAAAAGCCTTTTGTTAAACTTTATCTAATTTAACTTTATTTAACCAATTTCTGTAAAGTTGCATATAGATAATTTTTCGAAAAATAAGGTCATAAAGAAGTTTCACTTCTTACGTGTGTACACTAGTACACGCACATTTTTTTTATTTTTATTTACTGTTTGGTGCCTGGAAGTATGACCAAAAGTATGGGTTCTAACCTGCACACCACCAGTCCACTGATCACCTGTATTTTGAATGGCTTCAACAAACTCCTGTGCCGGTGCAGCTGATTGGGGTGAACCATTCGCATTACCGCAAAGTATAATGTGATGATTGCCATTACATTGTTTGCATGGTCGTGACACTTGGCATTGTGATGCCAGGTGATTACCTAAACAACCATAACACCACTTCCGCTGTCTGGCACTATTACGTCGTGCTTGAAAACGTAATGCCAAAAACTTTTGACATGACACCACGGTGTGATCAGGGACTCGACAATAAACGCAACGTTTGCCTGGATGTTGAGTTGCCACGTTATAAACTCGCTGGTCAGGGCGTCGTACTAAGCGCATATGCTGTTGTCGCGGCCCAGTAGAAATTGGGGCCGGCGTTGTGGACGGCGCTGGAACATTATCCTGTCTGCGACACTCATCCTCTAAAAACAAAATCAATTCATCAAACGAGGGAAGATGAGTGGAGGAATCTCCACCATACGCCTGTTCAAATCGGGTGCGCATGTCTAAATTTAGTTTTTGTAACGTTATATGCAACAAAATAAAAGACCAACTATCTACAGGTAAATTTAAACCCCTTAAGGCATTAATTGCCACTAATAAAGGATTTAAAACTTGAATTCTTAAGTTATGGCTCTGCACGTTACTCTGTAAATTTAATATGACATCTACGTGGCTATCCGCCAGCTTACGTATGTTTTGATAACGCCGCATAAGTAAATCTCTAGCTATATCATAATTATTGTCCACAAGTACTAAATGTTGGACTAACCCTTTAGCCTCCCCGGTGAGACTAGTCAACAAATATGCCAACTTTTGAGCAGATGTTAAATCAACTCTTGAGTGCACTAAACTATCAAATAAATGAATAAACGCCACCCATTGGCTTAAATCGCCACTAAAATGGGGCAAATCTAGTTTGGGTAACCTACCTATAATACCACTTGAAAAAGTTAAACTATCCTTCGATTGAAGGTTATTTGACTGATTAACCGAAGATTTAATAATCCCAACGGCTTCCCTAATTTGATCAGCCAAATCCTCAGCCTGATCCATGTCTGCAGAAACCTTGTCCATCACCTCCGGTTCCAAACCCAACTCAAGTAATGCCTGATACGATTTATATAAATCTTTCATTCTATCCTCTAACGCGTCACTTCTTGATAGAAGCGCCTGAACGCGATCTTTTCGCGAAATATTAAAAACGGCCGATCCTAGCCACCGTAATACACCAGCTATTTGTGCCTTGTGCGAGACCGCCATTATAAAAGTTATGAGTACAAACAATAGCACAAAAAATTTAACAAAAAAAATTAAATAATAATAAACGGCGAATATAACTAATTACAAAAAACGATTTAAAACACTATTTAAAAAAACTATAATCCCTACAAACAAAAAAAAAAATGTGCGTGTACTAGTGTACACACGTTAGATGTGAAACTTCTTTATGACCTTATTTTTCGAAAAATTATCTAAATGCAACTTTACAGAAATTGGTTAAATAAAGTTAAATTAGATAAAGTTTAATAAAAGGCTTTTAATATCACAGACTTGAATACAAATAATACAATTATTTCATTTTACCTTATTACCACTAAGATTATTACAGAATTTCATAAATTGTAATATAATTTTTAGTATCATTGTAATCGTTATTATAAATTTTTGTTATTAATGGTTTAGAATCTCTTTGTTTGTTTGAATTTTAATTTTAATTTTTATTGTTTGTGATGTCTTATTTTATTTTATGTTTTCTTTAAGTATTGTTATTTTGTGTGTTTATGTGTGTGTGTTTTCGTTTGTGATAAATGTTATGTCTATGTCTATGTCTTTGAATCAACCCTGGTAGGGACAAGAAAAAGACGCGCGTAACGGTCAAATGTGACGCGTAACCGAAACATGTGACGCGTAACCGAAAAATGTGACGCGTAACGAAAAAATGTTACACTAAATTTTTTTCTAACCCCGATAAAGAAGTTTCACTTCAAAAATAACCACCTAAAAAGACATATGACTAAAGAAGTAATTACTTTAAAGTGTAAAAATCTTAGAATATTCAAGTCGTACCTTTCATTATAATAACATAAGTTGACGTTTTAAACTAAATTTAAAGAAAAACTAGTTGCTATTTTTCCTCCTACGTGGGTCATACACAAAACGAGTCAGAATTTTGTAAAAAAGAACATAGTCAGAACTTTTACGAAATCAGTCTTATTTATTACCTTATAATCATAGCATATAAATGACAATATAAAACAAGATCGTTTTTCAGTTTTGACTGAAATAATAAACTTTTAATTTTTTTTTTGTGACCACTGAAGGGACATACTTCCACAGAATAGAACAAAAACAAAAAAAAACAAAAACAATCGTTACGTTAGTCTTAAAAAATTATTCATAATAAACAATACAAAGTAAAAAAAGGATTTTAAAAGATATCATCATCACTCGAATCAAAAAATGAACGGCCTTTATATTTCTTTTGTGGTGCATTTGAGTCGTCAGAGTATTCTGGGAATGCACGGACTCTGGATTTTTTGGGTGTTACTTTTGGTGGTGTAATTGAGTTTCAAGTCACTTACATCAAGGGTTGGACAGATCCTGAATTTATTAGGAGTTACTGAGTCATCAGAGTCTGTATTAATTAAATTTGGCTTTTATGGGGTTAACGGTTGACGGGTTGGGCTTGGTGATGATTCCAATGATGGTGTATTGAACAAGGGTTCAAGCAGAGTTGGGTTTGTCGGTCCAGTGGCTGTAGAGGCTGATGTAGTGTTATTAGTGGTTGCTGGACCCCCAGGGTTGAAGAAGATGTAAAATTCTGTAGAAATTGTGTTTCTATAAAATTACACGAAATGCCCTTAACCTCTATTTGTACAATTTCAAAATGGGTACATTCAATATGGGCTGCACATTATAAGCAGCTCAATCGTCTGCAACGTATAATGTTAGGTGCTTTTGCACTCCATGCAACCTGATGAATCTTGAAGGTCCCTTTAAAAGGACGAAGTTTGACGTTTGCAATTTCTTGTATATTAGATACTTCATTATCAATACGAATAATTTCAATGCCTTTACAGTTACCTTTTAAACATGAAATAAAACTATCAATGTTCGATATATCTTGGCCATTTGCAATTACATTATCGCATGTCCGCATCCACCTACCCCATCAGGAGCACCTTCGCCATGTCCTGCCTCGCTGAAATGCCAGTTAATGATTTCTGCTTTTGAAATTTTGCTAAGATAGTTTGCTATTAAATGAAACATTGTTTTATTACGATACTGGGTAGTAGGCCCATCACTGAGTACATGCAGCTGCTCTGCATCTCTGCAAATCTGGTGTAAGTAACTTAATTCTTTGAATAACAGGTTTTAAATGTGCACAAATGAACACGGGATCGTGTCTTAAGTTTTCTGATACAGTGCAAAGACATGTGGTTTGTGTAAGGTTTGTTGGTGGCTGATTATTTGACGAGTAGTACACACATGTATGAAGTGAAAGTTGTGCTTTTGTGGCATCCTCGTCGTCATCGGTAGCTGAAACAGAACAAATAAAAACATCAATAAAAATTACCAAAATAATAAGTACAAAAAAATAATTGTGAAAAGTATTTTGAGTTAGCTCGATAAAATCGATTGATTTTTAGGTCTACAGAAAAGACGTTAACTATGCGTAACCAACTGTTTATTGCTAATTGTGTAGGTTTAGCTAGATATATGTTAACGTAAAATTGTAAATACCGTTAGATTGTAATCTATCTCGCGAGATTATAAACTGTCGAAAGATTTTGAACTCAACGTACTGCTTACAATTTAACGTATTATTATTCGGTAGATCATAATCTATCAAAGTGAAATCGTCAAATTGTGAAACGGTACGCACCTCGCGCGCTGATTGGTTGAACGGAATATGCCACGCGCTGATTGGTTGAACGGAATATGCCATGGTCGCCACCATATTAATAATAATAATAATTTATTGCAAGAATATGGTACAAAAATGTGTCAGGTGGTATGTATAATCATAAGTTCGCATATTCTGCCACACACAATGGCGCGCAAATTTGTATTTAAAGGAATTTTACATTTTACATTATTAGTCATATGAATTGGTCAGTTTTTATATTATTTGTATCATTATATTATTGTACATATCATATCATACGTTATTAAATTTATGTTCTAAACTTATGTTCTAAGTATTCAGTTACGCTATAGAAGCACCTTGACTTCAAAAACCTAATCACCTTCCCCTTGAAAACATTATATGGCAGCGATCTATAATTTTTAGGAAGGTGATTAAATATTCTCACAGTCATGGCGTAACAATTTTTCGAGTATAACGCGGTGCAACATGCAGGCACCCGCAGCCGTGTTGGATCCCTGGGTATATATAAGCAAGTTTCTTTGTAAGTTTTAAATAACTGTGGATGCTTCTTGACAGTCATGACTGCTTCATAGATATACAAACTCGGTACTGTCAGAATACCGAGTTCGTGGAAAATTGGTCTACAACTTACAAGAGGTCCAACGCCCATGATAGCCCTAATACATTTTTTCTGAGTGATAAAAACTTTACTCACATCTATTTGTTTGTTAATTCGTTTGTCATTTACGTTTGCTAAATAATTCCATATTTAGCAAACGTAAATGAAGGAATATTTGTGAATAATATATCAAAATATATATCAGCATAAAAAAAGTATTATTTTTAAACAATCCTCAACCTGAACTAGCCCATGAGTTTGACCCACGTATAAACGGTTAACTTAGACGTGACCGACTGGCTTTTATAATTTTTGAAGTGAAACTTCTTTATCGGGGTTGGAAAAAAATTTAGTGTAACATTTTTTCGTTACGCGTCACATTTTTCGGTTACGCGCCATGTTGCTTTTTGAAGTCAAACTTCTTTATCGGCGTTGGAATGAAACTTCTTTATCGACGTATGGGAGAAATTTTGTAGCAAATCGTCACGTTTTTAGGTTACGCGCGATGTTGCTTTTTGAAGTCAAACTTCTTTATCGGCGTTGGAAAAAAAAATACCGTCACATTTTTCGGTTACGCGCCATCTTTTTCTTGTCCGTACCACGGTTGATCCGAAGAGATTCGAAGCCATTATAACAAAAATATATAATAACGATAATAATGATAGTAATAATTCTATTACAATTAATGAAATTCTATAATAATCTTCGTAGTAATAAGGTAAAATGAAATAATTGTATTTGTATTCATGTCTATGATAATAAAAGCCTTTTGTTAAACTTTATCTAATTTAACGAATTTCTGTAAAGTTGCATATGGTAGATCATTTTTCGATAAATAAGATCATAAAAAAGTTTCACTTCTTACGTGTGTACACCTAGTACACGCACAATTTTTATTTATTTTAATGTAGAAACAGTCATCTATTGAGTTTTTCATGAAAACATGTATGAATATACAAATGGTTAATAGAATCATAAACTTCAAATATCTTATAAATCATTTCAGAATAAAATATATCAAAAAGTGAATAGATCAATTTCTAGAGAGATGTAAACATTCATTACGCGCATAATTTACTACTTGATATTATTTTTCAAAAATATCTCAAATTAATAGAAAATGTTTGCTATGTGAAAATGTTTGAATGTTTGATAAGAATGCGTGTGTAAAAATTAAATTCTGCAACACACTGTACACTATTTTATTAAATACTTTTTCACTTATGTAACCGAATTCTCGGAAAAATATATATATAATCAAAATGTTAATTATTACGGTACAAAAATATACTGACTGCATTATTTTGAAGCTTTTCATGCCATTCAATGTCTCTATTCGCGGATAGACTTTAATCTTGTGGTATTTCTAGCCAGTTGTATCTAGTTAAAAGCAGATTGGGAACTTGAGCTATTCTGTGTAATTGGGTCGATGTGATCGATGGCCGCATACCCAATTAGTGTAACGAGCTATGAGGCTAATTAAAGGTTTGAGGATTATGCTAAGGGTAATTTAGTATAGAATTATCGCTTCATTATTTTTATCTTTGGTTTTTTATAGATAACAATGTATTTGATTCAACATAGCTGGTATAATTAGTTCTCCCACAATATTGGTTTAAGAAGCACATGTACTTCATATTGCGGGACTAATACCAAATCACGCAAATATTTTTAATGATCTGTCAGAATCATGGAATAGTAGATATTTTTGTTGCATTTTTGTTATTCACTACTTGAGAGAAATCCTCACATGATTAAGTACAGAAAAAAAATATTATTGTATTATAAATAGGTTTGTTTAAATATTATGGTAAACAGTTTTTTCGTACGGCGTACATATTCATAATATTAGAGTTTCATCGTAGTTTGGCCAGTATAGTTAGATATAACCTACTTATGGAGGTTATAAAAGGCTATACGAATATCTTAATAATAATAAATATGTGCATTTTCGTTTGGGGTTTTCACTTAAGCTACTTAATTTTTTGTCATTTAAAATAAAAGTTTGTACATACCGTGAGTTCACCTCGCACTAAGGGAGCCTCCCTTCGTCACTCACGTCATTTTTGGAATCTCTGTTAAGCAATTTCACATTACGTCTTGACAAGCGGAGGGAGCTTGTGTAGTTTATTGTTTATCAGAATACCAAATCGTAAAATTACTGCTTCACGACTGATTTGAGCGCGACCGCCGCTGCGGAAACCGCTGTGAGAGTTCGAAAAGTCAGTTTCAGATTCGCAAGGCAGACCATGGGCATTTACCCAGGTGAACTGTACAACTGTGTGCGCAGTCAAAAGTACATTCCGCAACTGTCGTGATAGGTTGGATGCAGGCGCAGAACCGATATCTTTCTTTTTTTCTTTAAAATAGAGCAAGGAACCGTTAAAACAATAGTTTTAACTAAGATGTCATAATCATATATGAGCATTGTTGACATAGCTGTATGTAAATTCTATCCCTGATATCTTACGTTCGCACCCCGGCTGTGCAAGTCGCTCGTACTGTGAAGGAAAATATCGTGAGGAAACCGGCATGCCTTACACCCAAAAGTCGACGGTATATGTCACTGACATACCTATATACCGTCGTTTTGTGCCGATCACGAAAAAGATACAGAAATTGAGGCCCAGACCTATAAGTTTTGAAATTTTTATAACTGAAGATTTAATAACAAAACGGATATTTCATTTTTTTCTCACCGATTTAGCGCATGGTATAAATATATTATGTCCTTATAACCTTAAGAACTAAAACTGTCTACATTACTCTTTTGTCTCTTTCATGCAAATTGTATTTACGTTATGGTAAAAAGAGACGTTCTTTTGTTAACGGAGTATTTAGAACGATTTAGGTCTTATGAATAAGTGGTTAAAATATTATTTTTATTATAAATTTACTAATACTAATACTATTTACAGTTTTGAATAACAGTGTACCTTAAAATACAAACACAAAAATCCCTTTACAAATGTAACCATGCAGCGGCGGTAGGCTTTTAAATTTTTGCCGCCCCTACTAACCTCTCCAATTCAAGCATATAGTTTAAAATAATAATTTATTTTTTGTGAATTACATTGCAATTTTATGATTTGTTTATCACTATTATGTGGTTATTAATTACATCTCTTTCCGTTATTAGTAGGTATGAATGTGAACTTAGGGGTCAGTTCATAGGTTATTCATACAAATCACGATTTTGATATCATCGCAGCCGATGGACACCCATTTTAGTGGTTGCGTCGCCGGCCTTTGAGGAAGGATTATGCTCTTTTTTAAACAATTGAATTTCGTATCTCCCCCGAGAAGACCCCCACCGGGAGTCGATTGACAGTTCGCTAGTTCGCATTCCGACTTCCAGCTATCAAGGTGATTTAGTAAAATATACTAAAGTATAACTCTTTATGTGTGTGTATTACTACTGCAATATAGTTTACCCATATTTGCCGGCCCCCTAAAGTTTGCCGCTCCAGGTCATCCCGTCACAGCATGTAGGTAAAATTCCTTGTATTCCTTCCTTACTCCTGCCTACCAGACTCGTAATCGTTGTTTGTTACATGATCCCCACATCAACACTAACTATGCAAAAAAATCAGTTTTGTATTTATTTATTTATTTTTCTCACAAAAACTTAAACTTAGAACATAGGCAAGTGACAACTATAATCTTACTTCTGTTAATGGAAAAAGCAAGTCTGTGTGAGACTGATGCCTGATAAAGGTAAGAGTACCTGTGTTACAGGTCATCAGGCCTCCACTACTTCGGATTGACAGAAGATACAATACATTACAATATATAGTATATAGAGGAAACCAGATGGGGTATGTGTGTATGTGTAAATTATGTATATGTGTGTGGGTGTGTGGCTGTGTATGTTTTATATTTTATTACTTAAGTGTTAGTCTATTAAAGCTTAAACTATTATACTAAAAATCAACTCTATACTCAACTATTTAATTATTGTCAGCATTTTTTCTGTTTCCTCATAGTTGAGGTCCAATAGCCACAGTGCAACCGTCTTCTTGCACTCATGTTTCGTTAGGGGATATGTGGAAACGGAAGAGTTGACCTTATTATACAAGTAATCCCCCAAAAAACAGAAGAATTTCTGGGCAAAACTTGTGCGAAAGGGCTTTGAAGTGCACACTATGCCTTTTCTACACTTGTTATCTTTAAGGTGTTGGTCATAATTGATAAGTGAGTGCTTACGTAAAATTGTGGCAAGAATGAACATTTGACGCACAGAGAGTACCTCCAATGTCTGTATACCTCTGTGGTGGGACAAATGAAAGAAAGGGAGGCACTAACCTTGACTATTGCCCTCTGAGCTCTCTCTATTTTCAGAAGGTGGGTTTTTGCTGAGCCACCCCAAATAGAGATGCAATAGCTCAGAATGGATTGACCTAGCGACAGGTAGACAGTTTTTATAATTGTGTTATTAGCAATGTGCCTCAAAATTTTGAATACATAAATCAGTTTTCTAATTCTACCTGCCAGTAGGTCAATATGAGCTTGGAAATTTAGATAGGTATCTAGCATGACTCCCAAGTACTTCACTGTGCCTGCGGAGTTGAGCTTTGGACACCCGTAGTGCTCCCCGGTCAGACATGAACCAGCATGTGACACAAGTGCCAGACCATATCGCGCAGCCCGGACATACAACGACCAATATTTATGTCTTGACTTGTTTAAGCTATCGCGGAATATAGTTAAAAGGAGTATTAAGAATATCCATAGCGCAAAATCACCTCCATCATGAGCATAACCCACATACACACCTTCACATACTTTCCCCTAACTTTTACACCATAACACGACACAGTCAAATTAGGTACCACTTCGGCTGTTTGTATAATGATTACCAAGATAATTTTTAACCTAAATTTTAAATAGAAAAGGATCACAATGAAGTCGGGACATAGATGTGACTTTAAAGTTCTTTTCGATTACTTAATATTTAAATAGGATAATCTTTATACTTAGTGCTTTATTGTTGGTACAGAAGAAACATAACTAAAAATATATTTTTTTTATAACATAAAAATACACATTAAATCACAGCATACATTATAAAAAAGTATAATTAATGTTTATTTTTGACCTCATTATCATGGTTTTAACCTTATGTACCTATAGCATTTTCTCTTAATGCTTACGCAAAGTCTGTAGCCTCAAAATAATAATCATTTTAAAATTATGAAAGACTACGTTTTAGTTTCATCTGAAAATGCTTATCTTAGAATAAAATTGAATACGAAATAGTTATTTATTGATTCCGTCCGTCCAACGTTGAGTTTATCAAGGTATTGTTTGCTTAAGATTGGACTACATGACGCTGTCACAATAAAATAATTTAATAATTTACCATTCTTTAGGCTTTTTAAAGAAATTTCAAAAAGGTTAGTCGACATCACAGGAGACCGAAGATCTGGCAGCTACCTCGGACAAAGAATTAGTCTAGCAATTCAAAGGGGGAACGCTGCCAGTATCTTCGGAACCTTGCCTAAAGGGACTCCTTTTAATGATATATTTTAGTTTATGTTAAGTTTAGTTATTTATTTCAATGTATATTATTTTATTATTAGTTTTATGTGTTTATTTATAGAATATATCATAAAAATAATAATTGTAAAAATTAACACTAAGTAAAGAAGTCCAATAAATAGTATTGAATAATTTTTTATAAAGAAATATTTTGTACCCACCGTCCTACATATTATGTTCTCCATGCTGACTTGGTTATATTTCTATCGACAATTGCCATGAACGTAGAATGTAATATAGTACTCACTACTATATTCGTAAAGCCTCAAATGTACTTTTTAACCGACTCCAAAAAGAACAATGTGAGCGGTTCAATACGACGTTTTTTGTTGTTGTTATATAAAATAAAAACCCATACTTCAGAACACAAAACTAACGTAGACTAAGAGCATAATAACAAAAGTAACACCCATTTTTAATTTTTTAACAGTATTGAATTAAAGTGGCTTTAATATTATGTATAACTTTCAAATTACTATGGAACGGATTTCCAAAATGACGGCAGATTTACCAGAGTAGGCGCAGGTGTTACATGTTCCACAGGACAATTGTGTTTATACAACTACTGAATTCTATTGAAATTTTTCGTAGTGAAATCGAAATTGCGTATTTTATATTTCAGCCCTATCTGGGAATCAAACACGAGACATGATAATATGCAGTCACGTACACTGACTAAATATCGGCAATAGACATTTTTTTAAATATGAAATGTGATAGTTGACCTATTTTATTATTGTAATGAATCTTGTGTTATTTATATTAATCTAACCTATTTTAATATTATTGCTGTTATTTTATACAAGACACTTTCTTTAGTGAACTGTGGAATCGACTCCCGGTCTTCCCTGTGATATGCGACCAATTGTTTAAAGAAAGAGTATAAATACTCTTCTTACAAAGATTGGCAACGCACCCACTAAAATCGATGTCCGTGGGCTGTGATGACTGCCTTTTTTGGACTGTATCGAATAAAGAAAATCAACTCCTGACTTATAAGTTAATGCGTCGCTAATTCAACTAGGACAGGTTAAAGGCAGAGATTACTCGCCGTTAGTCGTTATTTTAATTGATATTAAAATTAAATCGCCATATAAACCCATCTTAACTTACAGCCGAATACATTTAAAACAGAAATATCATTGTTGTAGCAAATACAAAAAGTAGGTTAATTTAAAAAATATATATTAATTTGTTCCTTTTGCTTTAAATGTATTTTTTTATTCCTGTCGTATTTGATAAACCATATTTATATATAAGTTCTGAAGCAACGTGTAAATATGACATCACAAATTTTACACACATAGGTAGGTACACAATTATATTAAAACATAAGCAAGCTAGCAAGGGAAAAATTAAACAAGCAACCACAAAATATAAAAACAAAAAACGAGACATTAAGAGAATTATAAACAAAGTTACGGTAAGTTGGAAGATTGTTGTAAAATATATAAATATTTTCATCGGTTAATAATTGAGTTGTAAGAGCAAAGTAGGCACTTCTTTTTTAAATTTGCGCTTAATGAATGCTGTCTCCGACACTATCGACATCTTTATTTGTTCACTGTAGCGATATTGTGTATCTTATGTATTTAATATTATATATTTTATTACCTTATACTTTCTTTCGACATTATCGTATTAGCTTAGTACTGTAAGGATATGTATTTCTATAAATAAAAAATAAACTTAATTATAGGTTTTAGGAAGAAATCACTAGCGAAACACACAAACAATTTAAGTGTCACTAAGTCATACTATAATAATTTATCTAGTCACTTTGTACAACGTCGGTTCGTTCTGACGGCAGCATGAGTAATACACATGAAACGTGTCACACTAACGCACACATTGACATATTAACATTCGTCGGTGTGTTACTAACGAATATTATTTTTTTAGGGATTCCGTAGTTTTATTATATAACAAGTAATAATGACTTTATTATTATTATTTTTCAAACTCAAAACTCAAAATAACTTAATTCATATAGATAACCAAGTACACTTATGAACGTCAACAGAAAAGATATTACATTGATTCTAAATTTACATTTACTACAAGTTCGCAAGTCAAGGGTATAGAGCGGGCAAGAAGGACTGGCGAGAAACTGTCCGCCACTCTTTTTAATCGCCAAGATTTGAATACAATTGTTGAAACTGGAGCAAATCAATCCCAAGGATGAGGATCATTTAAATTAATCGTCAAATTTGTAAAAACCTTTATTGATTAATTTACGTTTAACGGGAGTTTGGAATTTATACATTCAGACAAACTGAAAGAGTCCCGAAACTTTCGGCAATACGGTAGGTATTTAAGCGGCATACCCGCCGTTGCCCCCGCAACTGACCAGTCGGACAAAATTCATCAAAAAGGGAATGACTTGTCACTGTTATAAAAATTAAACGTAAGTTATTATCCTAGATTTCGATATTTTATTGATGTATTGTTATTATAATATTATTTTCTAAATAATTGAAAATCATATTTCATATTTCTGTGGCCACTATTTAAACTATTGATGTGTTTAATTTATTAAAGTGAATTGTAGAAAAAAAAGTCGGAGCTGAAAATATATTATATACTGCTCAAAACAATTAGCGGAACAAGGTTTTTCTCCTTTCTATTGCTTAAACTAAAATTAGATTTAAATTAACTTGTACGCTATTTTTTACAAAATAGCTAAAAGTCAATTTGTATATTTTTTATTAAAAAAAAATTAAAATGTGCATTGTAGACGAAAAACTAATTGGTGATAAAAAAGGTCCATCAAAGAAATATTCTTATATCGTTTGAATATTCGTCTTTAGTGACTTTCAGTAACGTGTGTGGCCTCCATGAGCCTAATCACGGCTTGACAACGACGCGGCATGCTTCGTATGATCCTCCGAATATCTTCTTGTGGAATTCGCTCCCATTCTTCAATCAACGCTTCAGTGAACTGCTGCAGTGTTTGAGGTGCAATCGGACGCTTCCGGATGCGCCTGTCAAGCAAGTCCCAAATGTGTTCAATTGGATTTAGGTCAGGGCTCATGGAAGGCCACTCCATTACACGGATTTCCTGCTGTCGTAAGTAATCTGACGTGATGGCTGCAGTATGCGGCCTGGCATTATCTTGCATTAAAAGAAAATCTGGGCCCATACCATATGCTGCGGGCCAAACATGATCTTCGAGCACATTTTCAATGTAAGTTTGAGCACACAAGCGCCCGGGAACAACGACGAGATCTGTGCGCTCGTCCAAACTAACTCCGCCCCAAACCATCACAGAGCCACATCCAAATTTGTCATATTCCTGGACTACTGCTGCACTGTATCGTTCGCCTGGGCGTCTGTAAACACGGAGACGACCATCGCAACGTGTTAGACGGAATCGTTCGTCAGTAAAAAGCACTGGCCTCCAATGTCGAAGTTGCCAATTAGCGTGATTTTGCGCGAACTGTCGGCGAGCTTGTCTATGTTGAATTGTTAGACGCACAGCCCGAACTGGTCGGCGTGATCTCAAATTGGCTTCCAACAACCTATTTCTTACCGTCTGGTCGGAAATTTCTACACCAGTAGCCGTCCTTAGTGTATTTTGTAGATCTCTTGCAGTTGTGGTGCGGTTACGTAAAGCACAGTTGACGATGTAGCGATTTTGCAAACGTGTAGTTTTTCTCTTTCGACCTTGACCACGCCTTCGTGAGTATTCTCCCGTCTTACGGTATTGCTTCCAAAGTCTGTAGATAACAGAAGGGGCTACTCCTAGATCATTTCCTACATAACGCATAGTTCGACCCTCTTCAAGCAAAGCGATAGCTCGGGAGACATGCAATTCAGTCAGATCTGGCATTATGACCTAAACTCACTCGCTTCAATGAATAACAATACTCAAAAGGCTCACTTCAATTTCTATTAATACTCAATAGATTGAAAAAAACTACTTAAAATGTGTTTTCTGTGATTAGAAAGTAATGAAAATTCAAAGACGTCACTTTGTTTTTAGGTGTTTCTAGACACACTGCCACTTTATTATAGGACTACTAACCAAAACGCCGATGCTCTTTTGTTTTTTATTTTCTTCGACAATACCTTAACATTATCTAGTGGCCCGTAATAATTAAAACCTTAGGTAAAAAGTTTAGTTCTACTTTAAAGTTTTGTTCCCGTAATTGTTTTGAGCAGTATATATTTACATTACGACTTTTTTGGGTGCCCACCTACGGCTGAATTTACACAGAGCGCCACAATTTTACAGTATATGTTCAAATACATGAACTAGCAGCACAAAAAAAAATTCAAATTAAACCTGTCGTTTTCGAAATCCGAGAAATAATTGAAGATATATTTTTCTTTAGAATTAGGAATCAGAAATCGCGCGTAAAACCATAAGTTGTGCTCTCACGACATAATTTTTTTCTTACCTTGAGAAATCTTTATCCGTCTGCAATTCCTCTTCACCGTGACGCAGTAAATGTCTCTCATCAACATCGAGTTCTGCCACCTTCTCGAAGAGCTGGTTGAGAGCCTGGTTACTATGAGTTACTACCAACGTCCGTTGCCATGGGAAGTTGTGGTACAGGTTAGATATTATTTGTACGGCCAAGTCTGTTTTACCTGTTGATAAATTTATTATATCGACGCTTGAAAGGCAAACATATCTAAGCGACATTTAGTAAACTTTACAGGAGAGTGATTTAAAGTTCAAATTTTTAGAAAAAAAATCATAAAAATTTACCTAATGGTCGGATTTCGATACTTTTAACATACGTATATATGTATTATATTTTTTATAGCTATTTATGATATTAAAATAAGCCATAATATAGCTCTTGTATAAAAGGCACTTTATGTCGCTTAGATAAAAATTTACCCCTTATGATAAACAGGTAAAATTATCTAAGCTATCAATGAAAGTTTTGTAATAACAAGTGAAATTATATAATTCTTTTCCGAAATATTAGCAGCAATATGTAAAATTATATAAGCTATCATTAAAATTTCCGCGGCACCAGGTAGAAATAGATAAATTCAAAAGGCTTTAGAATTTATATACAGAAATAAGTAACTAAATGATCTAATAGTTTATAAAAAAATCAAGTTAAGTTGTATAAATGTTATTGTACATTTAGTATCAACCACTTAAAATGTATCTTAATAGATAAAATTAATGCGAATGATCCTTCTTAACCGACAATATTTTACTAAAAGTAATAAATAATTAATAACACATATAACACACATGAAATTAAAAAAAGTTATGTTGAATAAAATTCTTTATTTAAAATAAATCTATAAAATCAAAACAATATTGTATTGTATTTAATTTGTATTGTGTAATTTGTATTATAGAACACTTATAAATTTATGTAGTTCGGAACTTTAAGGCATAAAATTAGATCAATATTAGTATCAAAACCAGTCTTCAAAAACAATAACAAAAAAGTAGCTCTTGTGCTCTGCATTAATAAAACATAAAGTAAACCTTTGGCAAACAAAACATCCTTACAAATAATAGCAACATTAATGCTTAAATAATTTTTAAGGTAGGAATAATTAATCAATCAGTCTTCAAAAACTACAAAATATTAAGATTTAATATGTTTTGTAAAAATATCTAACCGACATCATTGATAAAAAAGTTATCAAGTAAAAATATCTAGAATTCAAAAAGTTATATTGTTTTAAAGTAGTCAAAACATCTAAGCACCAATAATATTCCATTTCAGTACAGGTAAAATCTTATAAGTCACAATTTCACAAAATAAAGGCATCAAGTAAATATAACTGTAGGTACAATTCATAATATTTTTTTACGGGTAGAATCTACTAAGTATTTTCGAAGAGAAATTTTCAAACAAGTAAAAATAATTAAGTCCAAACAAATAAAACATTAAAGACATGAACAATATACTAAGTTGATATAGCCATTTCCTAATTTTCTTAAGTGTAGAATTTTCGAAAAACCCCTTTTTTTTCGTCGGTTAGTAAGCACATAATTGGTGATTTTGTGTAAATTCCTCAATATCTAAGCGACATGAAATGCGTCGTAAACGCACGACGAGTAGACCAAACGACGCAGAAAAATTGACGATTCGAATGGTATATAGAACTCATTTTAGGTATTTTTGTCGATTAGATATTTTTGCCTTTCAAGCGTCGATATATTATATGATGACCATAAGTGGGTCACTTGGTGGGGAGGCTCAAAAAAAATAGTGTCATTTATTTTCTTAAAAATATATATATCAGTAGTATAGTATTAAGTTTACTTTGTTCTTTTGCAAGAAATAAAAAGGCTTTTTATTTTTATTTATTTACTTATAAGTTATAAAACAATGTGTACGCATAAAATTATACAAGAAAATATGACATCACAAATTTTACAAACATCAATTAATGTTTAATGTTTAAAGAACTTTATTTCTCATTACAAAAAAAAATTGTTTTTTTACATGAGAAAATTAATATAACGTATATCGCCATCGGCCATCCTAAGTTTTGTCTACTAGGCTCATTCTGATATGTATCTTTAATGCCCTTTTGAATTGCTTAAACACCCGAATATTACGAATTTAAGACAGTAATTGATTAAATAATTGCACACCCTCATACTTAATAGACTTCTTCAAATAATTTGTACACGGCTTAGATTAGAACATTAGCAAGGGAAAAAATTAAACAAGCACCCACAAATAAATAATAATAACTAAAAACGTAAATGAAAACTTTTACCTCATTAAGAGCATGATAAACAAAGTTACGGTAAGGTGTTGTAAAATATATGAAATAAAATATTTTTAATTTCATTATTTCGTGAATAACCTTTATCGCGGTCTTCGTACTGTTATACGAGTTCTTGGATTCAAATAAAAAAAAAATACGTGTGGCAATCGGGGACTGCCGCGGTAAAGTGTAGCATTTTTTATAAACGTATGCAATATAATTATTTATTTTTTGCAGTATTTTTTTTCTTTGATATTAACTCAATCTACCATTCTACCAGACTCAGACTAACACGCCTATCCGATCACGCTAAACCGATGTGAGACGCAGTATGCGTTCTGTCCCGCTCTAACGCGTATTGGCCGCACCTATGTTACGTCATCGTGTGTTAGGTTTATTTCGTTACGGAATTTCTTGATTCGGTCGCCGCGCTCAAAGCCCGCGATAAAATCTATGCAATAGCTTAAAAAAATATTTTAATAAATATATTTAATAACTTGCCATGTGCCCCATCCATTTCCACTTTAGATTATTTATTTGTATTGTAACATCTGTTACCTTAGTTGTTTTTCTTAAAGCTGTATTATTTATTTTGTCTATTCTTTTCTTCTCTATAATTTTCTTCCCTTTAATTCCCTATAATCGTTCCATCGATCTTTGTCACATTTATTTAAAGAGATTAGCTTATAAAGAAATAGGAAGTTAAGTTAGAAGTAACTGAAATCATATCCTCCATCACGTGTACAAATCAGTGACAATGATAAATATAATTCGTAATTATTTTCATATTAAACTATTATTATAAAATACTTTTAAATATTATATTCTGCTTGACACTTCCGTATTTCATATCTAAGCTGTTGTTATCTGGGGGCCTACCAAGAACTTTCTTAAAACAATCCTGTTGAGATGCAGCGGAGTTTAGGTACCTAAAGTCAATAGCATTTTTTCGTACCATGACCGCCTATAAGCTGAAACGTATTAGCATCGCAAGACCGAATGAAAGAACGATAATTTTGTTTGTGGTTTCTGAGTACGTTTAGAAATTTAACTGTCAAACTTACTTCGACAGATGTTTCTATGAAAATAAATAAAATATAAAATAATTCATCAATGACAATAAGCTATTATGTCTTAATATATATATTTATTTTATATAAAACTATTCTTTTGATATATTTTAGACGGAAAGTTCTCTGGTGCTATGACAGTTGACACTTATTATTTTTAAACGTTTCCTTCAAATTTTGATAGGAGCTTTCAATATTTTGGTGTTTACAAAACTTCGGTTTTATAAATATAGTTTTACAAATTGTTTCACTTATAAAATAATGGTATGGGGTAAGTATTGTTCACAAATTTGTTTATTAAAAAAGATATTACAAATCAACTTATTACTCTAAAATCATAAGTAACTATAGTAAAAATTAATTCCTTCAAATTGTACAAACTCAATTTATACGTTAACTAATTCATATAATATAAATAATTATACTTTCTTTACAGGGAAGCCCCTCTTCATCTCCCAATACGGCTGGTCACCGCGGGGGATAATGACTACAACCTTCCATCTCCAGTACAAAACTTCGATGTATGCACTTACAATGCAAAATCTTTTCTATCAAATGAAAGATTATTATTATGACGAACCACCAAACTATTCCAATAAAGGTTAATAACAGTACATTACAATATGTTTAAAACTATCTTTACCTGGTCAACAAGTATCTTTCTCAAAGACAAGACACGACGATGAGCTTTAAAAGACCTTTAAAAGACGAGTCATCATAACCTGGAATAAATCCTGGAGCAATAAAGAAACCCTTAAATCAGAATTTTAAAACTTAAGAAAAAAAAATGGACTCATATTTAATAGCTTGTCTTACATATTATGGCTTCCAGACATGGATTTACAATAACTACACCAAAAACAAAATACAAGTGTGCCAGAGAATGATGGAAAGGAGTCTACTTGTTACAAACTATTTTAGAGTAGGAATTTAGTAAAGAGAAATAAATAAAACAGCTGAGTTAGACAATGGTGCGAACCGCTCAATTTCTTGGAACAGACAGGGGCGATACAATTATTATAACAGACTACATTGACAGATACAGATTACATTGACAGATACAGACTACATAATATTAAGTGGTTGCGTTCAGTTTAACATCCTCCCTTGAACGCAAACCCATAGCGATGAGGAAGTGCTGGTGTTTGGGCTTCGGTAGGGCTTTGGTGAGGTAGTCAGCAACAATCGAATCAGTGCCCACATATTCAATCTTGACATCACCACATTCAACTTTGTTCCTCAGATAGTGGTGACGAACATCAATGTGTTTACTCCTAGCATGATAACTGTAAGTACCTGTAAGTTTAATAGCACTTTGATTATCACAGTACAAAGTAATAGGTGTAACCTTTAAAGAAGGCCACAGTTCACAGTGCAACTGTCTCAGCCACATAGCTTCTTGAGTAGCAGCTGAGAGCGCCATATACTCTGCCTCAGTAGTAGACAAGGCAACAGTTTGCTGCCTTTTTGAATTCCAAGATATCGCTGCACCCTGGAAATTAAAAATGTACCCAGTACATGACTTTCTGTCTTCAGTACAGGAAGCCCAATCAGAGTCTGAGTATCCAGTAATTTCTTCATCAACATTACTTTTGTATACAAGCTGTAGATACTTTGTACCTTGTAAGTATCGAAATAACCTCTTAACAGCATTCCAATGCTCTTCTGTATGAGAACTATTATATCGACATAATGTATGCACTGCATAGCATATATCTGGCCTAGTTCCTTGTGAGATGTATAATAAGCAGCCAGTGGCTTCCTGGTAAGGTATACTTTCAAATTTTTCAGAACTTGAAAACTTGATATTCGGTTCCATTGGAGTTCCTACTGAGTTACATTGTTCCATACCAAAACGTCTTAATGTATTTTCTATGTACCTAGTTTGATCAATGGCTATTCCTTCTGAAATGTATGAAATACAAAGTCCAATATAACAATAAGCAATTTCAAGCTCATTCATTTTGAAATTATTCTTCATTTTTATTTTTATATTGTTTGCTGACTCATGACAGTTGTGAAACAACAAAATGTCATATATAGTTATAAACATAACATGTTCATTTTCATATTTATAGTAGACACAAGGATCTACATTCGATTTTGAAAAAACCAATATTACTTCAAAAAATTAACTTAAAGGCTTGCTCCAATGTTTCAGGATCTGGCTCAATAGATTTCTTAATTTCCTTCTGACAGAGGAAGGTAGGCATAGCTCTGTGTTTTCTAGGCCTTAAATTAATTCTGTTTATAGGTGATTCACTCCTGGATATAGAATGCTCCGGGACATAATCATCATCACTTGCACAGACTGCACTATCAATTTCCTTTAAAGTCATGTCAGTAGTATCATCTAAATTATCTTCATTTATAACTACTTGCGATTCAGTAAGTGGTAGAAAAGCAAAATCTTTATTTACACTCTCTTCTAGGAAGATTACATCTCTGCTTCTCATTACTTTTCCTTCAGTTTTGTCAAACAATCTATAACCCTTGGACTCTAAACAATAACCTACAAATATAAGCTCTTTTGACTTACAGTCCCATTTTAACCTCTTCTCCTTTGGCACATGCATCATAGCTCTGCAACCAAACACTTTAATGTTACTGATATTAGGTTTAATGCCGGACCATAATTCCTCAGGAGTTTTATATTGTAAAGACTTTGTTGGTGAGCGATTGATAACATATGCAGCGGTGGCTACTGCCTCAGACCATAACTTCTTAGGTAGGCCAGAATTAATAAGCATATATTTAGCACGTTCTGTTAAAGTTCGGTTCATCCTCTCACTCATGCCGTTCTGTTCGGGGGTATAGGGTATAGTGAGTTGACGTTTGATACCAGAATCCCTACAAACCTTATCAAATGCTTCATTGACATACTCCTTTCCATTGTCAGATCTTAGTGTTTTAATTTTAGCATTTAATTGATTCTCTACTAGTAGCTTAAAATCTTTAAACTTTTCGAGTACTTGTGATTTAGAGCTGATAAAGTAAACGAATACCTTTCTAGACCAATCGTCGACAAAAGTGACATAATATCTGGCACCACCGAGAGACTTTTCCTCCATTGGCCCACATACGTCTGAATGCACCAACTCCAGGAGGGCGGAAGCCCTTGTGCCAGCATGTTTGAATGGTTGCCTTGTTTGCTTACCTTTTAAGCAAGTATTACATACCACATGCTCCTCTCTACTTGATTCTATATCTGCTCCTTCTGTAGACTCATTAAGTTTCTGAAGATCATTATAATTTAGATGACCCATCCTTTGATGCCATAGATGTACAGATGACATCAAAGCATAAGTTTCATTATGAACCACATATAAATTGTTCTTTATATATCCAGTGAGAATTAATTTAGACTCTTTATAAACATTACATGTATTCTTACTAAATTTTACTTGACAGTTATTCTGTGTCATTTGGCGGACTGACATAAGATTAACAGCCAAATCTGGCACATATAAAACATTTTTTACTTGTATTGTACCAATTTTTAATTCACTTTCACCATCATATGTTTCTATATTTACTTTACCACAGCCTTTTATATAATATATAATATTTTGTTGTCTGCAACTTTAATGTTTGTTACTAAAGCAGGTCCGTAATCATAAAGCCAATCTCTATTGTTTGTCATGTGCATTGCAGCTCCTGAATCAATGTACCAGCATCCACTCTCTAGGCCTGGTGAGGCTGGAAACGCTGCAACATAGCTAGAAGAAGTATTAATAGTTTCAGACTTATTCTTTTGATTTGAGCTGTTTGAGGCACAAAATTTGGCTAAATGACCATGCCTATTGCACCTAAAGCACCTGGGACCTTTACTATTTGCTTTAGAACCTGAACATTTACTATTCTTTGCCTTGCCTTTGTGGAAATTTGAAAAAAAAACAGATGAGTTGTCCGGAGACTTTACATCCTGTAAAATCTTTGTTTTAACTAAATCAGCAGTGATGGACACACCTGAGCTTTCCATAGCCATAATCATAGGCCTATATGACTCTGGTAACCCGGCTAATAATAATGTGCCGAGCCACTCATCATCTACAATGAATTTAATATAACGAAGCTTGTGTGCACATGTGATGATTTTGTTGACATAGTTCTCAAAACTACCACAACTTTCCAGATCTGTTGTAATTAGTTCTCGCAGAAGACCTACCTTCCTCAACAAGCCGGAGTCATCAAAAGCCTTTCTCAGGTTATCCCATACCTCCTTAGCCGTGGTGGCATCCTGGATATGAACATAGTTCATAGGGTCAACTAGTAGGACTATTTTTGACCTTGCCTTCGTATCTTCGGTCTTCGTAAAAGCCATGCCCGATGTCTCGACACATTTCCACAAATCTTCATGCTCTAAAAAGGTTTTCATCGCGAAACTCCATGTAGGATAATTATCACGGCCCGCCAAACGATCAATTTGAGCAAAACGGGGGTCCGCCATTGTAAGCTGAAAAGTTAATGACGTCGCGACGTATCACGAAATCAATTTGCATCAACGTGATGCCTTTCACTTTATTAATCCTACTTTCCTATTTCTATCCGGGCGTCTGGGCCCATAACCTGTTACAAACTATTTTAGAGTAGGAATTTAGTAAAGAGAAATAAATAAAACAGCTGAGTTAGACAATGGTGCGAACCGCTCAATTTCTTGGAACAGACAGGGGCGATACAATTATTATAACAGACTACATTGACAGATACAGATTACATTGACAGATACAGACTACATAATATTAAGTGGTTGCGTTCAGTTTAACACTACTAAACATACAAAGACAACATCGGAAGAGAAATACAGAAATAAGGAAAACAACAAAAATAATTGACGCTTTAGACAAAAATGTAATTGGGCGGGTCTTACTGCTTGCATGGACAAGGAAAAATGGACACCAAGGGTATCCTGGCGAGAACCAACAAAAAGATTAAGAGGTAGACCAAAGTAAAACTGGATTGATGAAATAAAAAGAAAAGCTGGTGAAAACTGGACCACCAAAGCAAAAGACAGACAGATGTGGAGCAAAATGGAGGAGGCCTTTACCTGTAGGGGTCCATAACGATTTAATGATACTTTATAATGATTTATAAAAATGAATTTTGGTTTGATTCTTATTAATTTATTTATCATTTCAAACTTATATACATTGAAATTATTAATTATGATTGATTCCAATCATAATTAATAATATTTAAAGATTATTTAATATTCATAATTTAAAGATTATAAATAATAATATTGTATTTTTTAATGCATATTTTGTAATAATTAATCTTATGATATACTTGTTTAACATGTTATTCATTATGGAAATAAAGAGGCTGTAATAATAATAATTTTCTTTACAGCTTAACCTGACAAAATTGCTAAATTGAGACTATATGAATAAATGTTTATATCCAATTGAACATTGCCTGAAGACATCTTTTTCTATCTTGATGGAGTCCTAACTAAATAAATACTGTTATTTTAATTTTTTTTAAATGGCTTATTATTTACACATTATAAATTTAAAAATACCTATGTTTTTTTCAACAACAAAAAGCAGAGGAGAATAATACAATTCATGAACATAGTGAGGAAAAATGTAATTATAATAAATATCTGCTAGTAATATGGCATTCTTATTTATTGTAAAATATGATATTATATTGGGGGATTATGTTTTTGTTAGACATTAATTGAATATTATTGAACAATGTGCAATTATTTGTAGGTACACTGAAATCTTCAATGAATCAAAGTCAATAATCTATAGTAAATTATAAACTCAATATCTACGAAGTCGGTAGTCGGAAGGGCATTGCCGTCTTGTTTCTCATCTCCGTCTATATTTTAATAATTTATTTATAATCACACTCTAAACTCAAAATACTCCAAAATATCGTAAATATAAAAATTATATTTTTTTTCCTATATTAGCCATAGTAGATAAATCTTATTATTTTAACTTTATCAACAAGTTTTAATACAAATATTGAATTTTATAGGTTCTAAACTATTATTTGGACATTTCGATACAAAAAAGTTAAACAAAAAGTAACTTTTTTAGAATCGCTTATTCTGTCATAGTTGGAAGGCGCAACTGTCAAATTGCGGTTCAGCCGAGCGGCCATGGTACGGATTTTCATACAAATTAAACGAAGGAAATCTGATAACCGCTAAGGTCACGTGGGAACATAAACTGTCTCGTTTTTTCGATGTCATGGTACGAATTAGCGATGCATCTCAGTTGTAGGTTGTCAATAGGCTCGCAATAAGAGTTCATGGTAGGCCCCCTGATCTTGACAACTAGAACATAAAGCTCGAAGCTCTTAGGCCGGGGGATAGTGACACAAAATAGTGGGTCATTTGTACCAGTATGGCGGTTCTTCAGGGGTCTTATTATGCAATGAAAAAAAGAAAAATGATCGCCCAATCGTGTGGGATTAATTAGGGTGTCAAACGATTTCTTCCACAAAAATTCTAGTGTTTTCTGATAGACCACAAAAAAATAAGGGGCGGCAGTGTCATGCCATACTTCTCCTGTGTGACTTACAGCCATTTCGAAGGCTGATTACCTGAACAGGTACAATCTGCGGCCTATATGTTGTAGCGCCACTGGATTATTATTATAAGCAATTGATCACATAGGAATAAATGTGGTATTATTTCACATTAAGATTTTACCTTTATAACTTTCAACTTTTTTTCACTTTTTTTTATTGTATATGAACCATCCATTGCTCGGATTGGTTTAAATATAGGTTATTTTCAATGTCTTCTATAAAACTAATACATCATATTGCTTAGAAGAGATTGCTTATGGCTCACTAGCCATAACACTATTAATGTGTCACATGTCAGAACCATAATGTATGTAACTTCTATGTAAAATTCCTTTTAAGACAAATTGGCCGCCAATCGCCATGTGTGGCAGAATTGCAAACTTTAGATTGTAATACTAACACCATAATAATTTGTACCATATTCTTGCTAATAAATTATTATTATTATATATACATGTATGTTAGAAAAAATACGAAAAATGCCATAGATAATTTATATTATAAAAAGGTTTTGTATATTTGTAAGGATCAAATTCGAAAACTGGTAACATTTTCACAAAATCTTAAAGGTGCAAACATACTACTAAAACGCCACGCGACGCAACGTGTCGACACCCGATGTCCATCGTGCACATTACCAACACGCGACACCACGACTTAAATCCATTTCGTAGAAATTCCACACAGTATGCATTTTCAGTAAGAAACAATTTAAGGAATATTTTGGTGGTGTAGGCGCCGTTCCGTGACAGCTTGATATAGTGAGGAAAGGTAGACAAAATTAAAAACTTGCAACTCATACAAAAGTCTTTTAATATTATATTTTAATAAAACTTTCCGCTTGTATTCATTTGTTCGGCTATTTCTTCCCATGCATTATTTCTCACAGTATGGTCGCTGTATTGGGCTAATCTTATGTCATATAGAACAGAATATTGTTTCACCAACTCAGTTAATTGTTGGTCGTTCATTTCGCCAAATAAATAAATCCAAAAATATGTAAGTATATAAATTGACATTTGTGCCAAAAACTCGAACGTTTGACGCTTGGCGTCAACAACACGACAACACGCTGATCCAAATCGATTGAATATTACCGCGTGTGATCACATGGCGTGTTGTATATGTGCACCTGACCATATTAAATATATGGGGATTGATAAGTACTGACATGCGTCGGATGGCGTGGTGTAGCGTCGCGTTTTAGTAGTATGTTTCCGCCTTAACTTATTACTACTTAATTGTAACTATAACGTCAAGAAATTATTTCTACCAACTCAATGAATAAAATTATTACTAAATGTGCGACAGGCTAATTAAAACTTAAATTAGAATCTCGATTGAGTCCAACAAAAACGAAAGCTTTACAAAATCTTAAACCGTATAACAAAGTTTTGTAATATTAATCGTAACACAATTTTATACTTTTAACGGAACAAATCAATATAGATTACGCAATTAATCTGCTTTGCGGAAGCATGTTAATCGTTTTCATAATATTTTTGCGTAAATAACATTCCAATTTATCAATTAATTTGACCATATTACATATGAGGTATATCTTCGCACGGCTGGAGCTCGGGTTTTTAATTTTGATAATCATCATCAGCCTCTCTGTTTTTCTCCATTTCTGGATGTAGGTTTTTTCTCCATCTCTGCATCCACTGGGAGCCAACCGTCTTGACGATATCGTCAGTCCACTTAGTTGGAAGGCGGCCGCGCGGTCTTTTGTTTTGTCGATGGCTCCATTCAAGGAGACTCCGGGTTCATCCTGGTCTGCCACCACCGCCACTTTGATGTCGCGACAGACTTTACGATGACGTCTCTCACGCTGGTCTTTTCAAGAATGGCCTCATTTCGTAGACGATCGCGAAGGGAAATGCCTCGCATTGCGTGATCCATCGCCCACTGCGTGACTCAGGCTTCCCGTCGTGCGTTGTGTGAGCGGTATGGTTTCGGCTCCATGAGTATAACCAGGCAGGATGCACTGAAAACCATTATTTTGAGTGCTATAGAGATGGGTTATCATTATCTCTCCATTTGCTCCAAAAGCTGTCCGAGAAATACGTCTTTCGACTTCAGCTTGACACATGCCCACGGCACATCCATAAATATAGCGTTACTTCACCTACCTGCTTTTTTACCTCCAACGTAAGCTCCAAGTACAAGCGTTACCCCTTTTAAATGTAATATATATCATACACAAAACGAGTCAGAATTTTGTGAAAAAAAAACATAGTGAGAACTTTTACGAAATCAGTCTTATTTATTACCTTATAATCATAGCATTTAAATGACAATATAAAACAAGATCGTTTTTCAGTTTTGACTGAAATATTAAACTTTTAATTTTTTTTGTGACCACTGAAGGGACATACTTCCACAGAATAGAACAAAAACAAAAACAATCGTTACGTTAGTCTTAAAAAGTTATTCATATAAACAATACAAAGTAAAAAAATGATTTTAAAAGTTTATCATCATCACTCGAATCAAAAAATGAACGGCCTTTACATTTCTTTTGTGGTGCATTTGAGTCGTCAGAGTCACTGTATTCTGGGAATGCACGGACTCTGGATTTTTTAGGTGTTACTTTTGGTGGTGTAATTGAGTTTTCCAAGTCACTTACATCAAGGGTTGGAAATAACCTGAATTTATTAGGAGTTACTGAGTCATCAGAGTGTGTATTAATTAAATTTGGCTTTTGTGGGGTTAATGGTTGACGGGTTGGGCTTGGTGATGATTCCAATGATGGTGTATTAAACAAGGGTTCAAGCAGAGTTGGGGTTGTCGGTCTAGTGGCTGTAGAGGCTGATGTAGTGTTATTAGTGGTTGCTGGACTGGGGGTTGAAGAAGATGTAAAATTCTGTAGAAGTTGTGTTTCTATAAAATTACACGAAATGCCCTCAACCTCTATTTGTCCAATTTCAAAATGGGTACATTCAATATGGGCTGCACATAATAAGCAGCTCAATCGTCTGCAACGTATAATGTTAGGTGCTTTTGCACTCCGTGCAACCTGATGAATCTTGAAGGTCCCTTTAAAAAGGACGAAGTTTGACGTTTGCAATTTCTTGTATATTAGATACTTCATTATCAATACGAATAATTTCAATGCCTTCACAGTTACCTTTTAAACATGAAATAAAACTATCAATGTTTGATTTATCTTGGCCATTTGTAACTGCATTATCGCATGTCCGTTTTATGCATCCACCTACCCCATCAGTAGCACCTTTGCCATGTCCTGCCTCGCTGAAATGCCAGTTAATGATTTCTGCTTTTGAAATTTTGCTAAGATTTGCTGTTTTATTACGATACTGGGTAGTAGGCCCATCAC
This sequence comes from Pieris napi, assembly GCF_905475465.1. Lineage (NCBI taxonomy): Eukaryota > Metazoa > Arthropoda > Insecta > Lepidoptera > Pieridae > Pieris > Pieris napi. The sequence continues at coordinate 318,759 of NW_025920860.1, read as the reverse complement.
TGAGTACATGCAGCTGCTTCAAATCTGGTGTAAGTAACTTTATTCTTTGAATAACAGGTTTTAAATGTGCACAAATGAACACGGGATCGTGTCTTAAGTTTTCTGATACAGTGCAAAGACATGTGGTTTGTGTAAGGTTTGTTGGTGGCTGATTATAATTACGCAACGCTACTTTTGGCCCTCAATGAACGCAGATGTCGGCAAGTGGGCAAAAGTATGCCTACAGTGTCAGTGTGCCAAAATACAACGCCACACAACAAGTCCATTATCAATTTTTTCACCAACCGAACGATTCGAACACGTGCACATCGATATCGTTGGTCCGCTACCTACCGCGGCCACCGGTCATCGATACCTCGTGACAATGATCGACAGAGCGACGAGATGGCCCGAAGCATACCCATTATGCGAAATAACAGCGGAAGACGTAGCCAAAGCATTATACGAAGGTTGGATTTCCCGTTTCGGTTGCCCTGCTACAATTACAACGGACCAAGGACGCCAATTCGAAAGCAGAGTATTTGCATCTCTTTCTCGCTTACTCGGAATTGAGAAAACGCGTACAACATCATACCATGCACAGTGTAACGGTATCATCGAAAGATGGCACCGTGTCCTTAAGGCCGCATTGAAAGCAAGACTACAGACCGCAAGAAGCTGGATTAACGAGCTACCAACCGTCTTACTCGGATTACGCGCCGCTATGCGAAGTGACACCGGCGTATGCGCCGCCCAACTTACCTACGGATGCAACATACGCTTACCCGGTGATTTCTTATCAACGACCCGCGATAACGTCATTATGGACTCTGCCTACATCGATCAGCTGCGCGACGCAATACGTAACTTGCAACCAATGCCTAACCAACCACACAGCAACACAAAACCTATATTCATACACCGCGACCTGCAAACATGTGAATACGTATTCGTACGCATAGACGCCGTAAAGAAGCCATTACAAGCACCCTACGGACCCTATCGCGTGCTGAAACGAGACAGCAAGATATTCACGCTGCAGTTACCGAACCGCGAAACCAATATCTCTATTGACAGACTCAAACCCGCCTACATAATCGCCGAGCCAGATGTGCCCACTGATACAATACCGAGTACCTGCAACAAGCAAATCACATCAAGTGCGAACGAAACACATGAACCATTAAATAGCCTGAAACATCAAAACGACAACAACCTGAAACATCAAAACGATAACAACCTGAAACATCAAAATGACAACGACCTGAAACAACAAGACATTGGGAACAACTCAATACCTACAAAGACAACTCGCCGAGGCCGCGTTATACGCCTGCCGGTACGCTTCGCTAGAGGGGGAATCCTGTAGGTGATTGATTAACGTGTCGTATTGAAACAGTGATGTGTTCTGAGAAGAACATATCAGAATAGATACGGTCGTGTGTTCTGAAAAGAACAGTTTCATCGTGTCGTAAGACACGGTAATATGTCCTGACAAGGACAGTTGTTAAACGTTTTCGTCGTGAAACAAGAATAATATGTCCTGAAAAGGACAGTTGTTAGACGTTTAGTCGAGATACGATAATTTGTCCTGAAAAGGACAGTTTTTAGCGTTATCGTAAGGCTACGATACCGAAGTGTTCTGAGAAGAACACGTTCGTACGCTTCGACGGCTGCGTGCAGAAAAAGGCCAACTTTTTTTTTTTTTTTTTTTGTGGAAGGGATCTCGCTGTTGGCCTTTAGGGCCTTGACAGCTCAGCTCGGGCTGTTTTGGCGAGCGTAGCTCGACCAGAAAGAGCGTTTTTCCCGCGACTAGCGCAAGGGCGTCTCCTGTGAGACTCGAACCTCGGCTTGGGCCGTCACGGGGTGGTCAATCGCCTGAAGGGCAGGACGGAAACTCACTGGAGTGAGCGAAGTGCGAAGTGCGTGGTCCTCGCCTTCCCCGGTGAAGGCGGTTTTTAACCCTAATCTGTGTCTGAATACTTTGATTGTTATTATTGGCCGCGCGGGCGGCTTTTAATTTATTGTTTGCTACGGTAATTGGATCATCCGGATCCGTTAGTGTGTGTCGGGGCCTCCTATGACTCTTTTTTGTCGGCGGGAAGGGATAATAGTTGATGCTTTTACGCACCAAAGGGTTGGGATGGTGTTTAGCCTTGTCGAAGTGGCGTGCGGACGCCAACTTCATCCATTGGGATATGGTAGGGAGCTCCAGGTCGTGGTGGAGATCGACGTTTCTCACATAGAGGGGCGCCCCGGTCGCAACTCTCATGAATCGCATCTGAAGCGCCTGTAGCCGGTGGATAAGGGAGGGGGCACAATGCGCAAATACTACGCTAGCGTAAGTCATGCACGGTCGGATGCAGGCCTTGTACAATGTCACCTTGTGTCTAAGGGACATGTTACTCCTTTTGTTTAGGAGGAAATGGAGGCGAGAGAGGACGAGAGAGGCCTTCTTTCGAATGGCGGCTACATGCTTACGGAAAGACATGTCGCTATCGAGCGTTACTCCTAGATATTTGACGGATTTTTGCCACGGGATGGCTTGCCCGTATAGGGTTACCTCTTTTTTGAGGCGGAATTTTTCCCGAGAAAGAGCGTTCGCACCGGGGTTACCCCTGGCAAAGAGAACTGCGACGCTTTTCTCGGGATTTATTTGGAAGCCCCATTTCCGAAACCATTCGCCTAGCGACGTGGTAGCGGTCTGGAGTCTGTCCACGATGACACCTCTGTCTTTGTGAGTGGTATAGAGAGCGGTGTCATCGGCATAGAGGGCTAGTTCCACGTTAGGAGCCATAGGAATGTCGCCTGTAAACAGCGTGAAAAGAAGGGGCGAGAGGACCGAGCCTTGAGGGACTCCGGCCATGATGGGTCTAGGGGACGATAACGTCCCTTCGACACGATAGCGCATAGAGCGGTCGGACAAGAAGTCGTGTACTATACGCACGAGTCTTAATGGCACTTGAAGGTGGTAGAGCTTGTAAACCAAGCCGTTGTGCCAGACCTTGTCGAAAGCCTTCGCTATGTCTAAGAAGAGCGCACCCGTGGCTCTCGGTCTCCTGGTGCTGTTATTCAGCCCGGAAAGGATGTGCTCCGTGATTCTGTGGACTTGGTGGACGCACGAGTGGCCTGGTCTAAAGCCAAACTGCTCATCGGGAATGAGCCCCTTTTCTAGGGCAAAGTCTAGGAGGCGCTTTTTAACTACCTTCTCGAATAGCTTGCTTAGCGTGTTGAGAAGGCTGATAGGGCGGTAACTGGTGGGATTGTTACGGGGCTTGCCTGGTTTGTGAATACCAATTACAATGGCCTCTTTCCACTGCGCCGGGAAGGTGCAGTTTTCGAGAAGGCAATTGAATATAGCCACTAGTAAGCATATCAGATGCCGAGCCTACTGAGGGCTCGCCCATTAGGGTTTTGTTTTGAACTATTCCAGTCCCCGTGCTTGCTATTCAGGTCCCCGGCCAGTAAGACCGAGGGGCCCAGTGCAGACAGGCTGATGACCGGTCATAGCCACGCGTAACACAGAGCACTCTATGTTGGTTAGGGAGGGCGGGTCTAGCGGTGAGCAGTGAAGCGCACGTCTATAATAAATGAGCGTACCGCCTTTCGCCGTGGGTCGGTCGTTTCGCACCGCGACGTAGTTCGCGAATCTAGGTGCGCGAACGCTGGGCTTTAGGAACGTTTCCTGTACTAGGAAAATATCAATTGGGTGACGAACGAGGAAATCCCGAACTAAATCTGACTGTGGCTTGAAACCGTTTGCGTTGAAAGTCACTACGGACAGTGATCGAGCCTTGACCCTAGACGTGGTCGTAGCTATTGCGGTGTGTTAGAATCTACGAATTGCCGCACGGATTTAAGGAGCAGGGCGTGCTCGGTTATTACCTCCACCTTGGTGGACGCGCTTTTAGCGGACTCAAATGCTTCCGCGAATGCGACGAGTGCGTCTAAGTCTATAGCGCCTATTACGCTAAACGCAAGATTAAAGGCGTCGCGGACGTTGCCTGATTCCTCAGATGCCTTCACGGGAGGGCTGAGGGCTTTGGTGGGAGGGCTCGCATTTAATGTGGGCCTCTCTTTTAGGATGGAGGTTGGCGCAGGGACCTGGGAAGGCGCTGCGGTTGCCGGTTTAGATGGCAGAGGCGGGAAGGCTTCTGTCGTGAGTTGGGGAGGGCCCTCCGTAGCGGGGAGCTTGGCCCAGGGACTAAATTCAGGAGGCGGGGCCGGTATGTAAGTGGGCTTTGCTCCCATGCCACGACGGGCCGCATCGCGTCCCACCATGCGCCTAGCCGACGGCTTTTGCGCCTTGGGGGCTCTAGGGCAACCGCGATAATTCGCAGGGTGCCCATGTTGCCCGCAAAGCACACATGCCGGCGGCTCAGCGCACGGGAGTGTCCGCTTACAGTCCGAGGTGCCATGGTCGCCTAAACACTTGACGCACCGCGCCCTCGCAAAGCAGTTTCGGGCTGCGTGCCCGTAGAGTTGACAGCGATGACACTGCCGTGTAAAAGAGTGTTTGAGGGGAGTTTCAACCCTCAACCCCGAGAACTTACAGCACTCCCGAAGGTTAAAAATCTTTTTCCCGCTCGGAGTAGGGTCTAAGACTACAAGTACCATATCGTACTCTTCTTTGGTGGTGCGGTTTAGCATACGGAATACATCCCTTACGGGGTATCCCTGCTCGGTCAAATCTATTTGGACGACCCCGGAGTCTATTTCCTTCGGGATGCCCTTGATAACTACCCTTAGGACGCGCTCCTCGGGCAAGGGGAAAGTGTGACCTCCGATTCCTTCGGAACTGTTATACCCTTAATATGTAGGAGTAATGGCTGACCTCTTGATTATCTAAATATGCCAAGTAATCGAAAGGAAAGCATATAAGCATAGCAAGCGGGAGCAGGGTCAGTCTTTATTCGGTATCCATTAAGGTTACACCTCTGTATTCTATTACTAAATCTAAATAAAATCATTTTGTTTTTTAAAAAGGTTATTTTAAGAACCCATATAACATTAAATGGTGGCAGCGGTGGGATACGAAAATCCCCTACCCGAATACGACTCCGAAGTTCCGTATATAATTATCTCGTGTGTGTTTCAAGTGGTAATTAAACAATAGTTTTATTTGGCCTGTTAAGTGAGTGTAGTAAAGTGTTACAAGTTATATATATCTCCAGTGAAGTTATGCTCTTCAAGGTTACTGCGATCATCGTTGCGCTGTAAGTCCCAAACACTTATCAGAGCTCAGAGTTAGGTAGTCTAAGAGACAGTGTATTCTTTTCATTTGTGACTCGTTCATTTTTCTATATCTTATTTTGTGTAAAAATATATGTCTAAAAACTTAAAAACCGAAGACAGTAGTTCCAGCAAAATGTCAGAAATCGACTTAAACATACTACTCAAGTTCATTACTACATTCGATGGGTCACGAGAAAAGTTAGGCCCATTCTTAACAAATTGTCAAAATGCGATGAGTATGGCCACACCATCGCAAACCGATGTCCTTTTAAAATATATTCTGAGTAGGCTAGAAGGAAAGGCAGAATCAGCGTGTTCAATTAGAGATTTTAATAAATGGCCTCAACTTGAGGATTTCTTAAAAGCCCAGTTCGGCGATAAGAAACATTATGCATATCTTTTGGCAGACTTACAAGACTGTAAACAGTCCACGAATGAAACTATCAGCCAATACTCCCTGAAGGTGGAGTCATGCCTTTCAAAACTATTGGCTGAAATAAACATATCAATACCCACGAAAAAAAAGGATGAACTCGTAGGTCGCGTAGCAGCAATGCAAGATTTAGCATTAAACATTTTCACAACCGGCCTTCAGCCACAACTCTCCACAATAGTGAGATGCAAGGACCCATCGACGCTTTCGGAAGCAATTGCTTTCGCGATAGCAGAAGAAAAGATATTGGGTATGACAAATAAAAAACATAACAACATACCACGTCCTAATTCAACACCTAATCGTTTCTCGAGACCAAACTTCTCCTCAAATAATACTGCAAACGTAATAACTTGTAGATATTGCAAAAACATGGGTCATAGTATAGAAAATTGCCGTAAAAGACAATATAATAACAGCCGAAACCCTAATCGTAATCCTAACTCTAATCAAAATCGCAATCAAAACTTTACTCAGAATCGCGCACAACAAAGAATGAAACGGAAAGCGCATACTTGCTGGAAGAGATCATGAGGCTATACGTCCCGGACAAATATTACCGCTGCCGGAAACATAACCTTTTCGCTGTGCGTTCGGCTCGCACTGTCCAGCGACAACAAGCGCCCATTCCCCGGCTACTCTCACTGCTTAATGGGTTTCTCGACTCTTCACCGGAGAGCGACCTGTTTAGGAAGCTTATGGGGGTGGTATACTGTGCTTTCAGAGTGTACCTGGAGGGGATAAGGGGGTAATGCTACCCTGTGTTGTAATTTGTAAATCTTAATTGTATTTTATTGTATTGTTTATTGTGTTTTTTAGTCTAAGTTTGGCCATTGTGCTGTTATTAAATAAATAAATAAATAAATAAAACATATTGACACACATTTTAATTACCAGGATAATAGTGACGAATATATCTCCCAAGGTAATTTAAACTAAATCGGTTTCCCGAATGGTATCGCCCGGGAAATAAAAATAATAATTTCAAAGCCGATACCAAATTTATTAACGCTGTATCCACTGAATCCTCTGTACCACACAGAAACGCTGTATCCACTGCATCATATAAAAACACTGTTTCCTCTGCATCATATAATAACACTACATCCACTGAATCCTTTGTATCACGTAAAAACACTGTATCCTCTACATCATATAAAAAAGCTACATCCGCCGTATCCACTGCATCACGTAAAAACACTGTATCCACTGAATCCTCTGCATCACGTAAAAACGCTGTATCCTCTGCATCATACAATAACAGTACATCCGCCGTATCCTCTGCATCATATAGTAAGACCGTATTCACTGAACCCTCTGTATTGCGAAGAAATGCTATATCCTCTGCATCCTCTGTATCCACTGTATCCACTGCATCCTCTGTATCCACTGTATCCACTGCATCCTCTGTATCCACTGTATCCACTGCATCCTCTGTATCCACTGTATCCACTGCATCCTCTGTATCCACTGTATCCACTGTATCCACTGCATCCTCTGTATCCTCTACATTATGTAGAAACACTGCAACCTCTAGATCCACTGCAACCTCTAGATCCACTGCATCCTCTGTATCCACTGTATCCACTGCATCCTCTATATCCTCTACATTATGTAGAAACACTGCAACCTCTAGATCCACTGCATCCTCTGTATCCTCTGTTTCCTCTACATCCGTTGAACCCACTGTGTCCACTGTATCCTCTTTATCCACAGTTCCCAAAACTCTCGCATTCACCGTATCAACTACGTCAACCATTTCTAAACCTATAATGAGCACTATGCCCACTGGTTCACTATTATCAAATGATCTTCCTGAAATGTTTAATGTTTAAAGAACTTTATTTCTCATTACAAAAATTGTTTTTTATTTACATGAGAAATTTAATATTAAGTATATACGAACGAGATACACGTCGTCATCAGTTAACCTAATTTTAGTCTAATGGGCCCCAATATATAATATATAATAATATATAATAATAATCTGTACCCCATATTTCAATTAGGTATATGAAATGTGGCTTGACTAAACAATTATAGATCAAATGACGTACAGATTGCGGAATGCATTTAGATATTGACCAAAATCTGCCTATAAGTGATTTTAGTTTGGTAATTATGTGTGATATATGAAAGTTCCATTTTAAATTTGTATCCATTCTAAGACCCAGATATTTCTCCCATTTTTTGTTATTGATTTCAACGTCTTGAACTTTAAGCGGTTGAAAGATAGGAATGAGTTTATTTGTTGCCTTGAATATTACATAAGATGTTTTTGAAATATTAATTGTTAGAAGATTTTGTTGAAACCAAGAAGATAGAACATTTAGGTCTGATTGAGCTTGAGTTGAGCTGAAAAAATATATAAAATCAATACGAATTCTAAAAGATATTTACCTTGTGTTGTATTACGAACCTCTAAATCCTATCAACTTATAAATCTCTTAGTAGACACTGGATCCTCTATATGTTTGCTTAAGCGCTCGTGCCTATCTCAGATTCAAACAATTAATAAAAATAACATAGTTACTATTAAAGGAGTAGATATTAAGGATGAACCAATCCGTAGTCTCGGTACTACAAATCTCGAGTTTCAGGTAGATAAACTTGCTATTTCTTACGAGTTTCATATTGTTGAGGAAATATGTCTTCAATATGACGGCATACTAGGCAATGACTTCTTTACAACTTTCGACATGAAAATTAATTATAAAACAGGACACTTAGAAGGACCGGATGGTAATAAAATCAAACTCCACTTTAACGAACCTACCTATGAAATACCTCCTCGATCTGAGACTATTGTAGAATGTTCCGTCGTAAATCCCGAAGTTAAAGAAGGCCTTATACTAGATGAATACGTTTCAGACAAATTATTACTCGCAAATTGTATCGTGAAAGTCAAAGAGAATAATAGAGTAAATGTATCCATTGTTAATGTGTCAGAAAACCCAATATCACTAAATCCAAATATGTTAATTACTCTGCATCCAATTGAATATCATCCAACACCCAATCTTGAACATCATTTCTCTGAATCTGCTATTGACCGCTCGAGAAGAGTAATTGAATCATTACGCACAACTCATTTAAATGAAGAAGAATCTAAGTCCCTCTTTGATATTTGTGCCCAATACATTGATATATTCCATTTCCCAAACGAATCGTTGACAGCAACCGACACTCTACAACATGAAATAAATACCGACACAAACAATCCTATAAGTGTAAAAACGTATCGTTTCCCAGAGGCACACAAAAAGGAAGTACAAACACAAGTCGAAAAAATGCTACATCAAGGCATAATTAAGCCATCTTCATCTCCATGGTCTGCACCTATATGGGTGGTACCTAAGAAAATAGATGCTTCTGGAACCCAAAAATGGAGGATTGTTATTGATTATCGCAAACTAAATGACATCACTATAGGCGATACTTATCCGATACCAAACATCACTGAAATCCTTGATCAATTAGGTAAATCCAAATATTTTACAACTTTAGACTTAAGCTCGGGTTTCCATCAGATAAAGGTAAAATCACAGGACACTAATAAGACGGCATTTAGTGTACCTCAAGGTCATTATGAATTTACTCGTATGCCATTTGGCCTTAAAAATGCACCAGCGACTTTTCAGAGACTAATGAACAACGTGCTAGCTGGTCTTCAAGGTGAACGTTGTTTTGTATATTTAGACGACATAGTAGTGTATTCATATGATTTAAAGTCTCATATTAAAAATCTTAAGTCCGTATTTCAAAAACTTCGAAGTCATAACCTAAAACTACAAGCCGATAAATGCGAATTCCTACGAAAAGAAGTGGGGTATCTAGGCCATATTATTACCGAACATGGTGTGAAACCTGATCCAAAGAAAATCGAAGCTGTACAAAAATTTCCAATTCCCAAATGTGCCAAAGACATTAAGTCATTTTTAGGGCTTGTGTCTTATTATAGACGGTTCATTCCTGATTTTTCCAAGACTGCAAAATTATTAACAAAATTATTAAAGAAAGACACTGAATTCGAATGGAAATTTGAACAACAGCAAGCTTTCGAAATCCTAAAGAGTAAACTCATCTCTCCTCCCATACTAGCATATCCCGATTTTACTCAGCCTTTTATTCTCACCTGCGACGCGTCTAATTATGCCATATCCGCCATTCTATCCCAGGGTCCCGTGGGCAAAGACAGGCCAATAGCTTATTCCTCACGCACTTTAAACAAGGCGGAATGCAATTATAGTGTAACCGAGAAAGAATGTTTAGCAATAGTATTTGGTACTCAAACTTTCCGGCCCTACATCTATGGTCGTCGGTTCACTATAGTCACAGACCATAAGCCCCTCCAATGGCTCTTTAATTGTAAAGATCCTGGTTCCAGACTTGTGCGATGGAGACTAAAGTTGGAAGAGTTTGATTACGAGATAGTTCATAAAAAAGGAAAAATTAACACAAATGCTGATGCATTATCTCGATTTCCAGTAAATCCTATACATACTAATCCCAAATCTCCAAATTCACTTTTACCAAATATCGATGAAAATTCAAATAATTCCTTAGACGATCAATTTTCTCAATTACCATCTCCTATACCACTTTCTTTCAATGATCAAGATATACTTCAAACAAGTCCAATTCAAAATCCTCTGAATCGAATGCAAAATCCTGTTCAAAATCCTTTACTTAATCCCATACCTCGTGTTACACCAGATCAAGATCAACTACCATCTCCACACTCAGATTTAATTGATCTAGGCCCAATCGATTTAGATATCACAGAAGACGATATTAATTTAGATTTCGACTCACTCCAAATTCCGTCGCCTAATGAATCTAATTCCGATAATCCTAATATTTCCCACGATGATTACTCACAGTTTCTAAATTCAAATTCTAAAAAAGACATAATTTATAATACTACATTACAAGAACACAACGAACATCTCTTGAAAACAACAAATAAAATAATTCTTATTCCAACATCCATAGACCTCGACGAAAGTAATCCATACGTATCGGAGGTTATCCTTAATACAGAAAATAAAGATGACATCTTGAATATCGAAAAGGAACTAAATTCCTTCCTTAAAATACACTATGAAAATAAAATTGTTTATTTACTATTTACGAAAGTTCATCATTTCGATGAAATGACATATCCTTCTATATTCGATGCCTTGAAGAAAGTGAGGAATGACTTATTACTATCCTCTGATTCAACAAACATTTCTATCTCTGATTTCCGAAATCCGTTTGATAAATTATCTTATACTAAAATATACAATATAATTATTCACATATTCCATAATACTAACATCCCTGTCGATGTATATCGAAATAAAATAATATATCCAACTTTAAGTGAAAGATCCAAAATTTTACATGAAAACCATGACATTCCTATAGCTGGTCACTTAGGATCTGTCAGAATGTACAAAAGAATTAAAGAGTCATATTACTGGAAAGGAATGAGAAGCGACATAGAAAATTATGTAAAGACGTGTAGATCTTGTCAGGAAAACAAGGCTCTTAGGAAAATTAACAAAGCTCCTATGGAAATAACAACAACATCTACAGCCCCTTTCCAGAGAGTAGCTTTGGACATAGTCGGTCCTCTTCCTGAATCAGGTACTGCAAAACTCAAATTCATCTTAACCATACAAGATGATCTTACAAAATATTCAATAGCTTATCCAATAAGGTCCACAACTGCTGAAGAGACCAGCGATTGTCTAATACATTTTATCTCACTTTTTGGCATTCCTAAAACCATTCTCACAGACCAGGGTACTAACTTCACAGCTGATCTTTTCAAGAGTACCTGTAAATTTCTAAAAATAAAACAACTCTGGTCTTCACCATACCATCCTCAAACTCAAGGCGCGCTAGAACGCAGCCACTCAACACTAAAAGAATATTTAAAATCTTTTATTAATAATAATCAAGACAACTGGCCCACTTATGTTTATACTGCTATACTCACATATAATATAACTCCTCATACAACTACAAAATACACGCCCTACGAACTCATATTTGGACATAAGCCTTATATACCAAATTCTGTATTTGAAGAAGAACCTACTACCTATTTGGATTATATAAAAATGCTACAACATAAATTAAAATTCTCAAGGGAAATTGCCTTGCAAAACATTACAAAATCTAAAGAAACTTCAAAATCTTATTACGATTCACATACCAAACCTCCTCCGCGTTATAAACCTGGAGATTATGTTTATATTAAAAATCACTTAAGGCTAAGAAAAGCTCTGTCTCCTATCTGGAAGGGACCTTATAAAATAATAATGGTTAATAATAATCATACAGCGACACTTCTAATAAATAGGAAACATGTAACACACCATTTCGATCAAATGAAACCGGCGCTAATACCTAAATAAAACTCAAAGTATAATTTATAGTATAATATATTATACTTAATAATCCCATCAATTAAATGAGCGTCTCTTAAACTATGTCTAAGAAGATAACATCCTATCCCAGGTACAATTCCATCGGTTAATATAAACAAAAACGATAAGCAACGAACATTCCTTTCTACAAGGAATCAAAGATATAAATAAGAGTTTATATAATTAATATTCTATTATTCTAATTTAAGTTTAGTTTTAAACATATATTTAACACGATTAAATTATATAATTCCATTTCAGCGCTATGGGTGAGGTGCACACATCCTCTGGTTTTATTGAACCACTCCCTTCTAGTTCCGGCATCCTTTTCGATGGTTTGGGTAAAATAAAAATAAAAAAGGGACAACTAGATATAATTAATTACATTAATATTTCCTATATCGGCCCTCATCTATATAATTTAAATGGTGTATTTACCACTCTGGAAGAGATATGCAAACGTGCTAATTATCAGCCCTGCGAGAACACCCTGTCTTCCTTACTGGTTCGCTTTGAAGATATTAAAAGTGAATTCAATTCTATATCTCATCTTATTTCTAATCGTAATAAACGCTCAGCATGGTTTGGCGCTATCGGTATCGCATTTCGGCATATTTTTGGAACTCTTGACGAAGACGATGCAATAAAATATGATCAGGCTATAGAGTCCGTTCAGAAAGATGAGAAAACCCTTGCCAAATTAATTAAAGAAAATATTTTAGTAACAACAAATACATTAAACTCTTTTAAGGAAACGATAAAGCAACTTGAACTAAATGAAGAAAAATTAAATAAAAATATTTACCAATTCTTTTCTAAATATGAAAATGTAACAAATAAACTTATCATAAACTCTAGCATAAATTCAATTATTAGTAACTTAGAAAGTTCTTTACTTACTATGTCATTCCAAGTACAAGACCTTATTAATGGTATTCTATTTGCCAGTCAAAATGTATTTCATCCTAATATTTTATCTCCTTCTCAACTTTACAAAGAACTTGTAAACAACATCAGACATTTGCCGGAAGATACATATATTCCTGTACCCTTAGATTTAAGTAATATTCATTTAATTTTAAGTATTTCTAGTGTAGCCTGTTATTATTATAATCATAAATTAGTATTCATATTACAAATCCCTTTAGTAACTAGAGAAACATACGTGTTATACAAAACCTTAGCTATACCAATACCACACAATATGAATGAACCGAATTCTTTTAGTTTTATTCTACCAAATAATCCATATATTGCTATTTCTAATGATAAGAATGATTATTGTATTTTTGATAATTTAAGAAAATGTAGCCTTGTAAACTCTGAGCTCTATATCTGCGAAACTCGGGCAATCCTTTCGACCAGTGGCAACCCTACGTGTGAAACAGAACTGTTGAAAAACCCTCATAGTTCACTACCACAGCAATGCATAACGAAAACGCACATAGGACCACTTGATGCATGGGAACCTCTTACAAATAACAGATGGGTGTTTATCCAATCACATCGAAATAAGATCTCTATAGATTGTGGTGCAAATGGCCTATCTGAAACCACAGTATTTGGTACAGGTATACTTAGGATACCTAAACATTGCACTGTATTCACAAGAACAATGAAGATAAAAGCTTACAAAAACTTCAAGGTTAATATTACCACACCTATACTGGATTTCACGTTGACAAACGATTCTTGCTGTAATATGATTCCCGAAATTAAAAGTGAACTCAGTTCCGACTATAAGACGCCGAAGGTCATAGATTTAAATAAATTAAAACTTAACAGTGAAAGTGAAATGAAAGAACTAGACAATTTAATTAATAAGGAACCTTTTATTGTAAAATTCCAAACTCATTACACAGTGTCTGTAATTATTATTTTTATTATTGCTATTATACTACTAGCTTATAAGTTAGTTTATTGTATTAAGTTAAGGAAAAATGTTAAACTCCAAAAAACCACTGAACCAGAAGATGTGGAAATGAATGTAAGCCCTGCTCCTCTTAGACATCTATCTTAGTTTGAATACTCTCCGAAAATTCAGTTATATCCCTGAATTTCGGTCTTATGCGAGGGGTTGTTATACCCTTAATATGTAGGAGTAATGGCTGACCTCTTGATTATCTAAATATGCCAAGTAATCGAAAGGAAAGCATATAAGCATAGCAAGCGGGAGCAGGGTCAGTCTTTATTCGGTATCCATTAAGGTTACACCTCTGTATTCTATTACTAAATCTAAATAAAATCATTTTGTTTTTTAAAAAGGTTATTTTAAGAACCCATATAACAGAACGAAGGTAAGAGGTAAGGAACGGGTGGTGCTCAGGTATGGACACCTGTATGCAAATGTTATCCCTCAAAGTTCGGGCTTTATAACTAATCGACTTAGTGTCGAGAAGCTTAGACAGGGTGGGCCATACGCCCTTGTCCCTAACATAAACGGGCGGGGGGGTTTTGATGCGATCCGCGGGGGCGGAGGGCGCAGGTTTGTCCGATTTGTCCGATAACAACGAACTGAAATCCCTCTTCGGAGAGTTTGTCGGCTGCGTGGGCCTTTTCGCGGGTGGGCCGCCGTTAGCCGAACGCTTTTTCTTACGTCCGACGGTTTGGAATCCGTCGGATTCCGAGGATGATGAAAGAACGGCTTCGTCAACCGTTTCCGCCGGAGCGGATTGGGCTGACATTGCCGACAAAGGACGCGCTAGATCCGTCTCCCCATCGCTTGCGCTTCCCATTTCAGGGAGTGGTGAGCGCGAGCGCGAGCGAGCGCGGGATTGGTCGGTTGAGTTTAAACTATTTTTACGCGATGCCTTCGCGGAGGCATTTTTCCTCGTCTTACGCGGCGACGGAGACGGCGAACGGGGTGAGTCAGTACTTTCTGACTCGTAAAAAGCTTTAATGGCGTCAGGAAAACGCTCTTTTAAAAATGAAAGTATTTATTTAAATCGGGCGGTTGAACCTCGGACGCCATCCTGTATGCGGGAAGCAAGACAGTTTGGCGGCGAGTGTGTACCTATAAGCCTACGTGTGTGAGTACCTAAGCTATGGTTTTCCCTAAGGTGTATGTGTCTCCGCTGGTGATAGCGGAGGTTCAACCCGGAGGTTTGGGTAAATAGAGCCCCCGCGGATGTGACAGGACCCGTCCAACAGTGGACCTGAGTGAAGCCGGTTTCAAGAGAGTAGTTGGAGTGCCTACTCCCTAATAAGTGCCTACTAGGAGGCCCGGCTGCGCACAGGACTTGGAGGAAGCGGAGGGGCTGATTCGCGCCTTGAAAAAGGCACGGTGTATGCACCCCGGACAAAACACCCGCACAAGGCGTTAACCGTTCGATAACCGTTTGGCACCGTTAGGTGGCTATCGGACGGCCGCAGGTAAACCCGCGCTCATAAATTGCAGCCTTCAACACGATGTCCAATCACCGAAGACGCGAAGCGACCAATGAGAGGGCAGCGGGCAGCAAGGGCAGCGGTCGGACAGCGCGTGCGCACTGTACAGCGGCAAGCGGCGATGACTCACAGCGAGTGAGCGAGATGGCAGCAGGATGTCACGATGGCAGGAGCAGACGTCCGCACAGGTCGGCAGTCGGGCGCAGAGTGACTTTTGTGATCAATCCCGTTGGTTTCATTTATTGGAACGAAGTTCCTTATCGCGCGTTGTGAAAGGGGGCTAGACGGAAAAAATTCTTACGAAAAGTTGTCACGACACTTTTTTGCTATTTGCTATTGAAATACATCGGTTCTCGTCCGATCACCTAAGTTAAGCAACATCGGGTGAGGTCAGTACTTGGATGGGTGACCGCCTGGGAACACCTCGTAATGTTGGTTTTTTTTTCGCAGCGATAAGTGAAAATTATTTTTGGAATCACTTAACTAAATTAGTCGTAGTAAACGTACACCAGAATCCCTTTACAATAATAATTGCGGGGTCCCTAGTTTCCTTGCAATTTTTTTCAATACAATACCTTTAAAAAATATTCATTATAATAAATAAAAAAATAATGTTTTAGGAAAATGTCAAATTTCTGCGAATTCAAAAATTAGTGAACTATCACAACGAGAACAGCTTATACAAGGAGATGAACCAGATGAGACTAAATTAAAACATCTGAACCACGAAATACAAAATATGCATATTAATTGTGCCACTTAATTTATATTTTGGTTATTTTACTATTTAATCGCTGCGTAGCACAACGACATCATCCTTCTTCCTCTTTTAGATTCCTGGTCTCTTAAAACTTTAATAGACGATGAAATATTATTATTATTAAATATACTGTTATGATACCAATTAACATATAAATAATCGAAAGGCACTTCGTTCCATCCGGGTGTCCCTTGACACCTCTCAAGTTATTTAATAATATAGAATAGACCGAATGAACATTATTAGTAATTATTCTTTATCTATTTTGTGATTCTTTTTCTCTTAATAGGTGATCAGCCTTCTGTGCCTGACACACGCCGTCGATTTTTGGGCGTAAGGCATCTGGTTTTCACATCATATTTTCCATTACAGTACGTGCGAGGGTAATTCTTAAAAACCCAGCAATGACGATGAAGCCATGGCAATGTTGCAACATGTACAAAAGTTGTATATATGTAATTTGATTTTACTATAATTGTACCAAACTATGTAAATTTTTCTATATTTTTTTGAGAAGCTCTTATCGATGAAATAGCATTCAATTCAAGTAGAAAAAACTAAAATACAATTTTATCAATAATTACGAAAATAAAAATCTCTTTTGAGCCCGCCCTATGCTATAAAAGGCAATTTCCTGTCGTCAGTGTAATTAATAATCCAGTATTATGATGTTGCGATGACATCGTCTATTATATTGTTATAATATCGTATCGTATTGGCACGTGGACGGAAATATTCCCTTGAGTTGGGGTTCTGTGGTTCTAGCTTCGGATCAGAGATGGCGATAGTAGCTTTATTTGTGCCTTATTAGAATTTATTACCCTTGTATTCATTATTTACAATATTTTGTAGTTTTCAGACATTTTAAGAAAAAGGACAGTCTAAATTTACCTTAAATGTAGAGAGCGAATTGTATTATATTTAAAAAAGCACATTTGTCTGATAATATTATTATTATAGTGGCTCTAAACATTTCACCAAGTATCAAGAACAATAAATGTAAAAAATACCTTATGCTGCCTATTCAGTTTGTTTAAATTATATAATATATAAACTAGATATAAAAACATTAACAAATTTAATCAACATCAATATTAAAAAGTAAAAAAAAGTATACGAAAATGCTTGTTTATAATATCCAAAGATGGCGCTATAAGTCGCATTCTAACGAATGATATTATATAGCAAAATATTAACTTAATAGTTTATTACATTTTCTATGATATATTATTTCAAATCCCTGGTCTAAATACATTAAATAATTGAATGTTTCAAATGCTACTTAAGTCATTCTTTGTGCAACGTCCATAGGAGCAATTTTTTACGAATATTTTATTTTTAATAACTGTATATAGATACTTGGTGACGTTTATACTGAAGAAAATTTCAAATAAAAGTAATAATTTTTCTGTTCAAAACTCTATTCTACCCAAGCTTTATAAATGAATCAACACAATACCGTCTAATGTTAAAATATATTGCCCACGTTTAACAATTCAAAGGATTCACATTCGCAACGCATCGTCGGGCCTATTTGAAATCGGGCAATTTGGTAATGACCAACCATTAACCACAAAAAATATAACTTGATATAACAAGAATGAGACAATAAAATGCGAATTATACGTTCAGTTTTTTACCAAAGGCTCACGCGTGGCCGGCACGTGATAGAAAATATTAAAACTGGTGTTAGTTCTGACACGCGGACTTTACCACCAATAAATAGAAAATCTTGTAGCCCTATTGTCATAAACTTAAAGCGGTAACACTCTAAAACCTACCTTATTCCACGGACATACGGTTTACTGCAAATTTGACAGTTTTAATGCGTCTCTACCGTTAGAGGGCGTTGAAAAGAACATTCTATTTTTTGACGAATACAGTTGTGAATAAGTCTGGGGTGGTAATATAAAATTAGGGTTATCCTCAATGGTCTAAATACCGCCCCCGACGGTTATCGAATAATGCTATAATGATTGCAGAAGTGCCGGCTAGTGCGGACGTATAATGAATCTTTTTCGTTACTTCAAAGGTTTGAGGAATGAGAAATTTCTAATATTCAGGCCACACAATATTTGAAAATGGATTTGTAATATATTTTCTTACTTTACACACTTTAAGCGGGGAGTTAGATTTTTTATGGAATGAAATGTAGGGAGATCCAAGTGAGTGCAACAGACTTAATAACACATTTCGTACATGATTATTGAATATCATTATTTATCTTGAATGCAATATGCACTTCAAATAATAGGGCGTGACCTACTACACCTATAAAGTTTTAGAAAGTACCTTCAATTAATTCCTTTGAAAAGGACTGAAAAAGTTCTGGGAACCGGAAATAAAATCTGCAACAAAAACTTTATCAAAATCAGCGATATATACAAATAATGATAGGTATTACACGCACTACAATCTAATTAATAAACAAACTATCCTTTAAAAACAAACACGGCCCTATAGGACCCCAATATCATTTCATATTTTGATTATGATATCAATGTCACCCACTCGCACTTTTTATTTCCATTGTCCGTTAATAC